>NC_079438.1:34375828-34553328 GCF_903798145.1 Danio aesculapii | reverse complement strand
TGTTCGACAGCTTCAGCCACAGTATTCTTAACCATGACCCTCCTACCGTTATAACGCGATCACATCAGATGCAGATGAAGCGCCAATTGTGAGCGATATACATGTTAAGTCAATGCAAAGACATAAATAGACATCCTGCAATGTGATTCACGCGAATGAGGTGAAATAAATCACATAAAACAAAGCTACTCTCTAAATAAAAACCATGTTAGCCATTTACCAATGAAACTAGTCAGGGCAGACAGAAGCCCAGCCCATGATGTGAATCCACATCTTTTCATATTTTCGGGATTCTCAGTTTCATGTTTGGGTAAACTTAGAACGCTGTGAATTGGAGAGTACAACAAATATTTTTTACAATTCTTTTTGCTGAAATAATAATAAAAAAAAAAAAAAATGGTGTTATCAAGACTTATAATATGATAATGGCAGCCAGAGGAGAGAATAACGTCAAATTTACTCTACGCTGCATTAGAAACACCTCACATAAGCACTATTTTTTTTGTAATTTGACGCCATGATATAATACATTCATAAATGCAAAGAAATGTTTAATGAATAATAACAACTTTCAAGGACTTAAGATTATGACGACCATTAAACGCATCATAACAAAACGCGTCTTGTGATAAAGGGTCTATTTTGAAGAGAATTTGACACAAGATTGAAGTGAGTAAACTCAAAATGTTTGTGTGTCTATTTACGCGTCAATAGCGTAATTTATTCGCACATGCCGCATCTGAGCTGAACACAGCATTTCAGATTGTTATGAAAGAATGATTTCAGATTGTCACAAGGGAATGATTTGCAAAAAGAAAGTCCCACCCCTTACTCAATATTCAGTTTCAGTAGGAAGTACATCAAAACTTCTGGCTGACATGGACTATGAAAATGAAAATGTTTTCATTTACTTCCATTTGTACTTGTTCAAAACCAATTTGAGATTCACTACAGAACACTAAAGATAAGATACTTTGAAATATGATAATTGCTGGGACCCGTTGATTTCCATAGTCTTTTTTTCCCTACTATATAAGATGATAGCTAGCCACAAGCACTCTTCAAGATATCTTTTATGTGTGTATGTGTGTTCAAGAGAAGAAAGAAACGTATAAATGTGTAAAGCTACATGAGGGAGAACAAATTATGTGATCATTTCCCTTTAATATCCCTTCAGGAACTTGAGAATTAAAATAATAATCATGTTTAAACAATTACCTAAACAATAATCAATCATAAAATGTTTGAAATAACTTGCACTACAATACGAGAAATGTGTGTTAAGCCCCTAAATGTTGACTTTTACAAACACAGACGTGCTGCGAGCGAGAAATAAACGGGCACTCCTGAGGCAGCACAAAACACACCCAGTGCCTCCAAAGAGTGCATCCAACACACTTAAGGACAGTTCTGACAAAAGAGAGCGGAAAGGTGGACATTTACTGACAAAGCGGAATTACATTGTCAAGAGGGACAAGCCGGAGAAAGAGTGTGTGAGAGAGGGAGAAAGAGCATGAGACAGACAGAGAGAAAGACTGCGAGAGACTCTAGATCTGACAGGTGGTGACGGACGACCCTTCTGGGGGTGTGTGTGAGTCTGTGTGTGTGTGTGTGTGTGTGGCAGATGGAGTGAAGGGACGGGATGTGTCTTCAGAGAAGAGCTGCCAGCGCTGCAGGGAGCACGACTCAAGACATGTACATGTGGCTGTGCGAGGAGGAGAAAGCTGGGCAGCGAGGGAGATCAATGATCATTAAAACCCAATATGTCTGGACATTTTTTAGTCAAAAGAAAGTCTGCACTTAAAAATAAAATAACCCGGTTTAGAGACTGCAAAAAAGAACTATACGTATAGAATCAAGATTACAGTTAGAATCTGTTCCTAATACACATAAATTATAAGAAAAAAGATAAATCTGGCAAATATAGTATTTATTGTTGTTGATATTGTTTGTATTGTTATAAACATTTATTATATAAAAAGTGTTATTTATAAAATATTTAGAAATTTGGTTTGTTTTTGCCTCGAAATTGCAGGGAAAGCTATATAAATTTAAAACAAACGATACGGGGTGTTATGACACCACAGACGGCTTCTGTTTCTTTTCATGCTACCGGTAAAATGCTGATCATTTAACTCAGTGTGAATTGTTTTTCCCCTGTTATCAGTTTACCCAGTAGCTCGCTATGTAAGATGGCGGACTTGAGACGCAGAGAGGATTTGACCGCGATGACGGGGTTCAAGTCTGGCGAAGAACAGTTCCACAAAGCACAAAGCAAAACCAAAAGGCAAAAAATAAAATAAACAAGTAAATAACAGGATGAGAACGTTAAGATCTGAAAGTGTGGTGAAAATCAGGCGTCCACGAGAGCTTTTCTTTTTCTGGATTGCTTTTGATAACACTGTCGGTTGGGGTTAGGGAAGGGGGTGATCAGGTCAATCTGTGCTTTTGAAAACAGTATCGCTTGGGTTTGATAAAGGGGGTTTGTGTGGTGATCAGTCGGTCAATCTGTCAGTTAGTGGCCACTGGTGTATTTACACGAGATGAGCAGGCGCGAATGGCACCTATAAGAGAAATTTGAGATCTGAAAAAAAAATCTCTTGGCACGTATTTAATGATCTCCAGAAATGGAAAAGACAATCATCAATTAAATGGATAGCCAATCACCAAACATTTTTGCTTTTTGCATTTGTTAACTGGAAGAAAGAAAAGGATGGTCACTCAGCTATTTTTAAAGACTTAATTGTGTTTATTGGGTGAACCGTGATCTTATATTTAAGGGGACCTATTATTCAAAAATCACTTTTATATGGGGTTTAAATACGGTTGTGTGGCAACACTGTGAATATAACCAGCTTCTAAAGGTAAAAAATAAAAATGTTTGCATTTATTTTTTTTTTATAATCGTACATCATAAAAACAGAAACAGAAACACATTGATTTACATTCTCCCTTTGTACATGTCATCAGAGCGGGAATGTGATGAATGTGACGCCTATTAGTGATGATCTCTGCCTCCTTAGCATAGGACGTTAGTCTTGTTTTTGAATCTGCCACTATGCTGACAATAGGCATAGGCATTTGTAGCTCAATCTAATTTGAATTTAAAGTTACAGTCACCCAAATGGAACAATCACGATCAAACCCTAAGTTTTTAAGATTTATAAAACATAATTTGTGGGGTATTTTGAGCTGAAACTTCACATACACACCCTCGGGACATAAGATACTCATTTTACATCTTGTAAAAAGGGGCATATTAGGTTAACTTTTAAAAGTAAAAGTAAAAAGTTTTAAAAATAAAGCACACGGAGGAAACCCACGCGAACACGGGGAGAACATGCAAACTTCACACAGAAATGTCAACTGACCCAGCCGAAGCTTGAGCCAGAAATCTTTTTGCTGTGAGGCGATCTTGCTAACCCACTGTGCCACCGTGACGCCTCTGCTATTCTTTAATATTCTTTTTTGTTCACCTAAAAAAGTCCCATATTGTGTGGCCTGATGATGAGCAAAAATAATAGCAAATTCATTCATTTTTGGGTGAACTATTACTTTAAGAATACGTTCTACAAAAAGACAAGACGACTAAGTGAACAAACACATCACTAATGAGACACTAATCAGATTTAGGAAATATCCTGGAATGTGCATTCTATTCGATACATCTTTAATACCACATTTTAAATAATCATTTAAATTAAATATAATAGTTTTTATATCACAATGAGTTAACGAAGTATCTGGATGTTTCTAATGATGCTAATATTCCCCTATATGTCATGTTTGTGTAGTCCCACATTTGTATTAATGTGTGTGCGAGTGTGCATGAGTGTGTTCCTTTTTACATTACCTTGTTGCTCTTCATTAGGATTAAATTACTCAATCTTTTTTTCTCTCATCACATAGAATATCTGTGCATGAAACCACAAAACCGAGTAAAATCTATGTGGTATACATGCCAGACCAATATATGGTGCAGAAATATTTGTAATAATCATTTTTTAGTTCTCTATTTTTAATGGACGACCAACATTTAATTTGTTTACAGTTGCATTTCCAACAAATTTCAGTAGTGGCATCGAAGACAAAGCTGTGATAATATTAATAATAATAATAATAAAAAACAAAAAGACAAAACATGGAGCATTTAGTTCTACTGATCTATGAAAGGGCAAATTCTCTGAACAATACAATTTTCATCTGGGAAAGCACTTCATGGAAATAAATACTGTACAAAGACCAGAATGTCATTAATTGACAAAATGGCTGGAGCGAGTGTGGCACGCTCTCCATATTTCCACATTAAATGTAGATCACTAGAGCATGACTTCAGAACAATAACACTAATAAAAGACAGTCGTTTATTTGAGCACACTGAGACAATGAATTTGCAGCTCTGTCGATCGTAATACAAAATATACAGTCTTCTATTTTCCCCAACTATGTCTCACAGAAAAGAATGTAACAACAGGGACTTGTTAGAAAATGGAGGGAGTATGAGGAAAGGTTATTATAAGATGTTAAAAGCAAAAAAGAGAAACAAATGAACAGAGATGAAGAGACAAAACAAGAGACACCAACTTCAACCAAGAGCCACCAGGAAATCCACCTGACAGTTTCCATGGAAACATAGGTGAAGATGGGCCAGACGCCAGGCCCGTGGAGCGTCTCTTAATTGGAAGGCTTTTAGCCTTGGCTCTCTAACGCGCCAACACACATAATGTCTGCATCCCGCACATTCTCCTATAACCTCACACACATTCACATATATATATTCATATATGCTACTTTAAAGTCTAGATGAACAATAATATCAAAATGAGGTTAAATGAACTGGACAGAAAAAGATATGTGGACATGAAGACAATTAGACATTCCGAAAGCACTTTACAGAAGTTTCTCCAATCGACATGAGAAAAGTCAAGACTTACACACATACACACTTTTTATGCTTTATGACTTCCAAAAGACTTAATTAATGTTATACTATAAAATTGTATACTGTAGTAAATCCAACCCTGACCACTAAATAGTATATAAATGTGTAAAATAAAGTGCCAGGAATTCCTACGTCATACAAATGAAGCTCTACTACAAGGACATGAGTTTGAATGGAAATAAAACAGACAACATTGTAACTATGACGAGAGAGAGAGAGAGAGAGAGAGAGAGAGAGAGAGAGAGAGAGAGAGAGAGAGAGAGAGAGAGTTAGAGAGATAATGTTTTGATCTTCTGTACTTTTTATGGCATGATGTTTAGTTTGTTCACATTTTTTAGTCCACATAGTGTTTGTTTCATATAGCCAAACCACACATTTTAAGGCCCATCTTTTTAGATACATTGGTTGACTTTTTTTCTGATCACTATTATACAGATTAATATTATTGGATGTTTTAATAGTTAATAACAAGAAAACCCTAAAATTATATTTAAATTGCACCTACGATGAAAATCCTCATTGTAAGCTGTTTGGACAGAACTGTGTGTAGGTATACTGTGTCCAAATTCATTTTGGGCTGATATAATGACAATAAGTCTCTTTTTAAATGTTCAGACGTTAAAATAGGATCTAAATCCCTCCCATTTTGAGGCTCTTCACAATGTGATGTAGGAGTGCGTTTATTTTGTTTAGTTTTTTCTTTTCGCTCACTGAATTGATTGACAGCTGGGTATTAACATGTTTCCATAGTATACTCGTAGTATACGCTTATACCATAGTGTCAGTACAATTATAAAAGAAGAAGCTTCAATCCCGGTTTGTGGAGTTAATAAGGTTAATTTTGTACATTAACAAGTGTATATTAACGTGTATCCTATCCTGTTACATTCTTCATGCAAATTGTGCATATGTGTGTGTTTGTGTGCGTACGCAAACTTTATAATGACATTGTGTGCGACTCATCATTGCAGAAAGGCTTGAATTAACTCCATAACAAATGCATCAAATAACCATTGGGAAAGTTCTTACTGTAGTTAAAGGAGATCTGCTTCATTCTTGTCTGTCACTGTGCTGTTTATCTATGTGAAG
This sequence comes from Danio aesculapii, assembly GCF_903798145.1. NCBI lineage: Eukaryota > Metazoa > Chordata > Actinopteri > Cypriniformes > Danionidae > Danio > Danio aesculapii. The sequence continues at coordinate 34,547,297 of NC_079438.1, read as the reverse complement.
GCTACATGCATCAGAGCAATACAGTGAGATCTCCATGGCTCTGACATGCACAGTGGAATGGGCGGTGGGGAGAACTAGCTCATTTGCATTAAAGGCACAGGCAACAAAAATAGCTACAGTGTGTTTAGAGCTGAAAAGTCCCATGTTCAGAATGATATAGTAAATACTATGGTGAGTATTTTGAGCTGAAACTTTACAGACACATTCTTAAGACACAAAAGATCTTGAAAAAAAGAGTAAAATAGGTGCCCTTTAAAGTCTGCATGGACAAGAAACTTTTATTTCCGTATGTGTATGGACTTTCTACTAAAATGGAACATTTAATAGGAGGTGGGGCCTTTCATTTTGCACGTCATTCCCTTATAGCAAACTAACGAAAAGAGAGGATACTGATATGCAGTTGCTATGAAAGCCCTCAGGTTGACGCTAACAGAAATGGTCACTCCAGAAAAATGGAAGCAAATGGAAGACTTTTATTGAAGATTACCAAAATATATATATTTTTTTTTTCAGAGGATTAAGTTGCACATATTAAATTTATACCTTAAGAAGAACAATGTGAGCTAGCAAAATGAACCTTATAAATTAAGATTTCATGCAGACTTAGTAATTAGTTGATTAAATTAGACTTCCCCATTTAGACAGTAATCCAAATTGTTGTCTGTGTTAGAAGCAAAGAGAGAGAAAAAAAAAACAAACATAAAATAATAATATTAATAATAAATAAATAAATAAATAAATGCAGGTTGTAACAACATAAATGTGAATAAACAATGACCATTTTATTTTGTGTGTGGTTTTCTAAGGAATTCATCTCTTTAATTCCCCCAAGACACCCCTGCATTTTCAGTATTTTTACCACATATCTCTGTACCTACACAAACACTGTTGCACTATAAGACGTGCAAATTCCTTTCATCAGCTACCAAAAGATGCTGTCATTTACGTCTGCGTAGTTATTAATAGTGTTGAAAGTGTTCATTTGTTTAGCTTGTTTGTGACAGGGTGAGCGGGGCACATATTTCGGTGTCTGTTTTTCACAGCAGAAATAGCCACGCTTTGATCTGTGTGCCGAGCAACAAGTGAACAGCTCAGCTCAGCATTGCATTCATTTGTAACTACATCATTTGTATCAGAAAATAGTTTGTTTACTCTGCATCTCCACAGGTTTGTTTACAGTATGCAGTGATTCTGAAGGATTGTAGCAAGGCTGAAACTAGGCTATTTTCAGTCTTTCTATTGTAGAAATGTGTTCATTAACGTTCTTTTTCAGCAAAAGTTCAAACTTTCAGTCACAGTTTTTGTTAGTTGCATTTTTTCCTCAGTTGTAGTGTTTATATACTGCATTACAAAGCTAAAAAGCTAAATCTAAATTACACAAAATATTACACTGCTAGAAAAAGCTGTGATTTCATATACAGTAAATTGTAGCTGTGTGTATATATATATATATATATATATTGTATATATATATATATATATATATATATATATATATATATATATATATATATGTATATATATATATATATATATGTATATATATATATATATATATATATGTATATATATATATATATATGTGTGTGTGTGTGTGTGTGTGTGTGTGTGTGTGTGTGTGTGTGTGTGTGTGTGTGTGTGTGTGTATGTATGTATGTATGTATGTATGTATATATATATATATATATATATATATATATATATATATATATATATATATATATATATATATATATATATATATATATATATATATGTATATATATATATATATATATATATACACACATATATATATACACACACATATGTCTGATAATTCTTCTGGAGAGAGTTTTTTTCGTTTTATTTCAGCTAGAATAAAAGCAGTTTCGAATTTTTATGAATTTTATGGTCAATATTATTAGCCTCTTTAAGCTATATATATATTTTTTTTGATAGTCTAAAGAACAAACCATCATTACACAACAATTTGCCTAATTACCCTACCTTGCCTAATTAACCCAATTAACCTAGTTAAGCCTTTGAATGTCACTTTAAGCTGTATAGAAGTTTCTTGAAAAATATCTAGTAAAACATTATTTCCTGTTATCATGGCAAAGATATAATAAATCAGTCATTAGAAATGAGCTGAAAAATGTGAAATAATATTCTCTCATAATATAATCATATTGTTATGATTGCCAGTGGTCTTTTAATTCAACCGAACTACAACTCCCAGAAATCTGGACTATACATTCACCTCTCCCACACACACACTTGGCTGAGCATTGATTTTTGTAACACTATGAAGTGTTTCCTTGTTTTGTCTTTTCATGCCGTGTTTCTTGACCCTCGCTTAGTGTATTGTTTATGCTGTTACCCTCCTGGACCGATCTCTTTGCCTGTACCCCGACTACTCTTTTGGATTGCCTTTTAAACATACTGCTTGCTTCGTCTTGTAATGTTTATTGTGTTATGCTTAATAAAGACACTGCATTTAGATCCTCAACTCCATTGCCAGAAGCGCATTTTTATACATATGCTTTTTTGTATTTTGTTTTTAGTCCAAATATCAGAAATAAGTCAAATTAAGTTATCACTTTACCTGAAGGAGGGTTTGTGAAACCTTTATTATTTTGACATGACATGTAATGAATATGAGATTTTATGCATGCTTATGACAATAGTCATTAATTGTCATTCGCTCAGTTATGTAATTTACATGCAAATATGACATTGTTTGAGATGTCTTTTTTATGACAACTTGACATAAACAAATACATCATAACCTGTCTTTGTCTGTTAGGCCTACTTGACATTACCTAGACAAAATAACTTGTCATAAATCTGCCATAAACATGACAGCAGAGTTTAATATTTTAGATAAAATCTGAGTAAAATGTGTATATCATTAAAATGTCATTAAATGGTATTAAATATTAATGAAGCTGTAAAAAAAAAAAAAATTGACAGATTATTGACTAACCTACAATTAGGCAACACAGTGGTGCAGTAGGTAGTGCTGTCGCCTCACAGCAAGAAGGTTGCTGGTTTGAGCCTCGGCTGGGTCAGTTGGCTTTTCTGTGTGGAGTTTGCATGTTCTCCCTGAGTTCGCGTGGGTTTTCTCCGGGTGCTCCGGTTTCCCCCACAGTCCAAAGATACAGGTGCAGTGAATTGGGTGGGCTAAATTGTCCGTAGTGTATGGTTGTGAATAAGTGTGTACGGATGTTTCTCAGTGATGGGTTGCAGCTGGAAGGGCATCCGCTGTGTAAAACATGTGCTGGATAGGTTGGCGGTTCGTTCTGCTGTGGCGACCCCAGATTGATGAAGGGACTAAGCCGACAAGAAAATGAATGAATGAATGAAGGAATGAATGAATGAATAACCTACAATTATTTCAGTGAAACAATCAAAATTTGTCATTAAAATTTCTCAGATAACATCAATAATCTGTCAAAAATTTTTTGACAAATTAACGACATGTTAACTAAGACATTTTAATGACAAATTTATTGAATTAAGTGAAATAAAAGATATGTCTTATGAACACTCCCTTCAATTAAAGAGTAACCGCTTTTTGTTAAAACAGGAAATATAAGCTTCCACTGAGGTAAGTAAAATAATAAAATTTTAGGTTTGAAGTATACGATTATTTTACTAAGAATTTTGTGTTATGATCATAATAGCGCTGATTGGTTGTTGGCTGAAAAGATTTGTTCATATATGGAGTCATTCACACCAGCACAAATGCACACACATGCTTAAACCCAGCAGTTCGTCTGCACATCTCTCTAGGCAGAAAAAGTAAACCGTAGACCTCTGAAACAGGCTCAGTAAAGAGAAACCACACCGTGGGAGGTGTTGATTGCAACGTTGTGTGAACGTTATCCACTCGGTGTGAGTCTATTACTGATATATTGATAGAATGTTACCATCCCAGCGGGAAGTGGAGAGTTTAGCATGCCATTGAGGCAGAAACGTGCAGGTCTCAGAACACAGAGTGACAAAATGGGGGAACTAGGGAAGAATGGTGGAAGGTGAAAGATAAGAAATGGGTAAGCAGATACAAGCTCCAGTATTAATACTTTCGAGTACTGAGTGCATACAGGGGGTATTTTCATATTTGGCACTTGCTTTAGTTGTATTTATATATATATATATATATATATATATATATATATATATATATATATATATATATATATATATATATTTATATATATATATTTATATATATATATATATATATATATATATATATATATATATATATATATATATATATATATATATATATATATATATATATATTGGTGCTCAAGGGTATTTTTGGAGCTTTGAATGATTATAGTTGGAATGAAGTCAGATGGAATGTTTTGACAATGGTTGTTGGTTCCTCTGAACTTTAAATGTCTCAGTACTGTTGCCATTTGCACAGTTAAAAACACTGAGTTCCACACAATAGTTTTGTGTTAGGACAATTTACAAGATATTTTAGATGAAATCCAAACACTCAAAAAAATGTTTGTTGTTTGTTCAAACTTCTAATTCAACCTGAGCTCAAAAAACACTATTTTTGGGAGGGACAACTTAATTGTTTAAAGTACTAACCCTTTACATTTGGAGTACTTCACCTATGGTGAGAAAGTAGTTCGCAACCAGGCTTTATCATAATGTATAATTAGTTAACACACACATTTCCAAAACTTTTGATTATGGGATTACCTTCACCAAAGATAAAGTTAACTTTTTATCTGAAATATTCATCTGACAAACACATTTTATTGCAACCAGCCAAAACACATAAATATTCAGCATTTTTTTTTCAAAATAATAATAATAATAATATGGGTGGACAGTTTATATATATGTTGATGCTGCAAACATGATCACAATTGTAAAAAATCATGCTAAATCAAGGTCCTAGAACTACTACTTTTGACAAAATACTATCATGTAGTTTCTTAAAACAATGTAGATGTCATGTGTATATCAACAGATATTTACATAATGACAGGTTGTATGACTTGTTTCATATGCAAACAAGTATCTGCACCTAAAAAGGTGTGAACCAAATGGCCTACATGAACTCAAGAGTTGGGACCGTACTGACAGTACTTTGGGTTAAGTTACTTGAAGACAATGGGTTAACATTGATGCTGAGAAACTGTATTGTCATCAATAAAGTGTTCTCCCCATAAGAACCTACTTATCAGCTTACTTATTTTATGTATTAGAGTCATCTAATACATTGGCGAGCCACCCACGAATGGCAAAGCCAAATATAGCAAAATCTAACAATAAGATGATTTTTATCTTAAAATTTGCAAAAAAAAAAAAGAAGAGAAAATCGAATCTGTACCTGTAACCTAGTGACCAACAGTAAACAAAGCAAACAGTGTAGACAACTGATTATCCATGGGTGCAATGCCCGCTATGTAAAGGTTAATTCTGCAAATGTGTTTTCATCTCCCATTTTTCAGCATTAACCTTTTTTGAACAAGTCCAACTTTTTTGGTGAATTAAGGGATTTTTATTCAAAGCTTTGCTTTTTATTACTCGTTTCTCACGTAATACTTTAAAATGTGGTGATGGCTACTGATGATCCTGTACATTTAGGTAAAATATGGACATTTTTAATTATTATATCTTTTGAGTATTGCATGTTGATTGTAAGAAAGTCAATATGTTTCAAAAGGGCATGTCAATAAGGTGACCTATGCTCTACTAAATGAGATTTGACTGAAATATTGGTTGACTCACAAGTACATTAAAATGTTGATTTCACACAAACTCAAACAGTAATCTGTCTTATCAAAATGCCATGCAAATGCTTTGACCTGCAAAAAAATATATATATATATTTGTTTGTTTGATTTTTGTAAAATCAGGCTAATGCTGGATTCATACCAATTCTGAATTTAGGTTTCCATGCGAGTAGATTGCATACAAATTTTATAATTTACAATTAAATTTCCAGGTTCCATGAATAACATGGAATGTGTGATATGTTTGTCAAAAATGTGCAGAATTCACCTCAAACATTTATCTTCTGTCCAAGTAAAAACAGGGATGCACAATATATAATTGGCTAAATCATTATCGGCCGATAAATGCTATTTTTAATGTTATTGTTATCGGTCCGATATCAAACTTAGGCCGATATCTTTAAGCCGATAGATTATGTAATTGTACATAATTGCCTGCATTGGTGGAACTTGTTCAGACTTGTCCAGTGCACTATAATGGAGCTTTCCTCACATTTTCTATTAGTTCAAAGTCTGTCCTTTCTTTGTGTGGTATTGCTATGCGTTAATAACTCAGTAAGCAACACTATTCTTCCTTTTCATTGTAGATATGTTTAAAGAGTGTCATTGTGTATTTTGGTTTAAATCGCCTCAGGGAAAAAAAATATTGCATGTGTAAACATAGAATAATCACTATATAAAAATACAACATTTTGACATATTTATATTTATCGGCTAATTTATATCAGTTATCGGCCTCCAAATCTTAAGACTTATCGGTTATCGATATCGGTCAAAAAATCCATGTCGGTGCATCCCTAGTAGAAAAATAAATAATAAATAAATAAACAAGTAAATAAATAAATAAAGAAACTTGAGCAGAAAATTCCCATTAGGTAAATGACCAGTGTTGGGAGTAATGCGTTACAAAAGTAATGTATTACAGTAATGTATTACATTTTCCAGTAACGCAGTAGTGTAAGGCATTACTTATACATTTTCAGTAATATTTTACTCGGTACATGTTCAGTAACGCGTGCGTTACAACAAACTTTTCGCCCGCAAGACATTACCAAATAAAAAATGCCGCAAGTAAGTTCTATTTTCTGTTCGTGGTTAGTGAATATATGCGCGTGTTGTCATTAATATCCCTCTGGCTATTGGAACTTTTTTACTTTGAATGCGGAATGATTTCAGCCTCTGAGCTCGAGGTCCGAGGCTATTGGCTCAGCCCGGTTCACAGTAAGGTCAAGCCCTGACGTGCAGCGGAAGAGCGGTAAAATAGATGAGCAGAAGACAGTACATTCGCGAGATGGACGTATGTGCATATGGCGTTATTTCACTGACAACAGTCGTAAGCTCAGTTTTACAAGAGCGCATTCATGTAATTCTCTGTTCGTGGACAACTCGACCGCAATTTTTTTTTCGCAGTCGCATGCACTCAAAACACGGGTGCTCACGTGCGAATGATCTGCTCTGGCTCCGTCAGATGATGCAGACTCACATTTTGTGCCTCATGTTTCCTCTTCTTTTCCTGCTTTTGCTCTCCAGAGATCCTCCTGTTCAATTGGTTATCCCCAGAATGTTGATATGGTTTATATATTGCTACAGTATTTATTAGCAATACACGAAACACTAAAAGGTTATGATAAATTCTATAATAAATACTTGTGTTTTTGAGTGTTAGATATACTGCCTATATTTTAGGCTAGTATTATTTACAATTTGTTAATGAATGCTTCAGAATACTGTAGTATTAAGAATAGTGAACTGATCAAATGAAATACAAAGTGTAGTTTTACTACAGTAAAGTGTGGTGAATTGTAGTATAGTATACCCTATATTGTAAAAAAAAAACTACACTGGGTAATTTGTTTATATTACGCTTGTGTTACCATAGCAACTAGTATTAGCACAACTGATTAATTAAAGTACTTTACTGTAGAACTGTTCAAAACACTGTACATGACAGGGAAAATGTCCTCCACAATCTCATCAGCAATGTGGAAGACAACAGAGACGTGTTCAATTTATTTTAGTTGCCATGATAAAATGGGATTGATAGTGAGATTTATTTGAGGAGTGAATAGTTCAGTAGGCTATAGTACCTCATCAAGTTTTCCCCTATTTTTATCGGTTACATTTCTGCTTGCATTCGTTATATTTTTGTTTAAATGTTGTTTTATTTGATTAGTATGGTGCACCATTTGGATGTTCAATAAATGTTTTTTAAAAATGTATTCTTTGCATTCAACTTCTTTTCTCTGTGTCTTAAGTGTTTGAAATTGGAAATATTTCATCATATAACAAACAACAAAAAAGGTTATAGTGGATTAGATTAAAAATGTTATATGTAAGTCTATTTTAGTATTTTAATTATTGTTAATAAATAGTGTACAAATATAAATTATATCAAAAAGCATGAAAGGAAGAGGGAACACAAGACACAAATTGTAAGTCTGCATATAATCTCACTGAGCGAGTAGTGTACTGTGAGCGCACAAGAAATTTTGTGCGTGAGCAGTGCATATTTGAGAGACTATGAGAAAATTTGCACGCGAGCAGCGTATATCTGAGAGCTCACAAGCAGTTTTGTCCACAAAGGAAATCGGTGCACGAGCATTATATTGAGAAAGCTATGTTCATCATGCTCACTTTGTGCATGACAGTTTTGTGTTGTGAACCTGAATTTAAAGTGAATAGAATAATGGCAAGATTAAGAAAAAAATGCATCTCGTCATGGCATTGGAGTTTACATATAGGCCTGTTGTGTCTAATATGAAAATAGCCAAGCTATTCACAGATATTGCCAGATAATCACTTTACCTTTACCATACTTTCAACAGACTTTGATCATTTGTGATTCTGGCTCTTATCCTTTCTTGCATTGTCTTGAGCCTTCACGTTGCCAAATATATACTATATTGTTAGTAGCCTGGATAGGTCACCGTCATTCTGCTACATCATATCGCTTTCTACTGGATGTAAAATGCTCTGCAGTACATTTAGTCATTTTAGAATGTTAAGTTCTAATTCTGTAGTTATTTTGGTGAAAGTAACTAAAAAGTAATATAAGAGTAATATAACATATTACAATTTTGAGACAGTAATATTGTAAGGTAAGGGATTACTTTTAAATCACAGTAATAAGTAATCTGTAATGTATTACAGTTTGGAAGTAACTTGCACAACACTGTAAATGACAATGTGTGCGTATACTAGATCGAGTGACACAATGTGCTCTTCACATTTGGTGTGAACTCAGCATAACAGATGCAAATTATTATATATTCTGTTTCCATCCAGCATGAGTACACATTGATCAAACTTCAATTAGCCTTGGCATTGTGCAGATAATCAAAAAAATCAACAGCACACATATTTCATTATGCATTTTGCCCTGTTTTCACATGAGAGATAAAGACTTAGCCTAGTTATGAGACTTGCTCCTATCCTTAACCCTGACTTTGCTGGCAAGAAATTGACATTTTCTAAACGTCATCTAAACATCAATGTGTCTACATTGTTTGCAAGGAGAGGTATGAAATGTTAACACCATGTTTAAAAACATGCATCAAGACAAGGTTTCAGTGACATCAATAAGGCTTTCTGTACCAGACTGAAGCTGCCGCTGTCAATATGTCAAATAAAATTATATTCAAGCTCACTTTGGTAGCATTTTACACAGAATAAAGCACATAATCAGCATCTGAGGTGATCATTGGCATAGTAGTTTATGCTGTTGTTCAGCCCCGGCATTCGAGAAATATAAACCATTTCTGAAATAGAAATTTTGCATATATCTGTCAAAGATGGTTAGGACAAAAGCTCATTTTAAAACCAAAAAAGAAGTCTTTAATCACATGTTGCAGTGTCATGTCACATGTAGTTATTACACCCTGGTTGTCTGGTGTTGACCTGAATTGGTCAAAAAACAAAAAAATGCTGATTTGCTCTCTGAGTCTATCTGAGCATATTGTACAAGGCTAAATGGTCATCATGGGTAATAAACCACACACAGAATCATAGAATCGTATATATGGAAAGATGGCAGACCTCATGCAAACCTAACCTGACAATTTGGTCTGCAGAACTCTAGTTAAAGAGTCTTGGAGGTTCCACCTCAGCAATCATAGCAAAGATCTCAACTTTCCTCTCTGACATGATGGCTCGCTTGACACGTCTACTCATTAACTAAATATGAACCCTCCACCTAGATAAGGCATTCCTCAGCCGTTCTCCATTTTGGTGGAAGGCAATGCAATCTTCTAGCTAATGTGCTTGCGAATAGGATACGACATGCAACCTTATATTCATTGACTATATATACAGTGACATTGACAAGCTCTCATGGGCACTGAAGCTCTCCTTATTAACTTCTCCCTAGGGAGAGAGCTGGTCTCCAAACCCCCATCCTCTCCAACTTCTACAGGTGTGTCAGTGCTTCCTGAATTGTTCCATTACTGTCTGTACAGGAACAGTCTTCCCCGCAGATAGAAAGGGCCTGGAGCAGTATATCAATGGGGTCTGTCTTCCAACTGTCATGGATGTCTACACTGAGAAGAAGGCTTGGGTGTAGTAAGGAACAATTTGGTCCTATTGTGTAACTTGGGAATAAATTTCAAAATTAGAAAAGGATAACAGAGATGCAGTGGGCTCACCTTATAAAACAGAGTCAACCTAAGCAGCAATTCCATTGTGTTACTTTATTTAGCTTAAAGCTGCAATCTATATTGTAAGTTTTGACTGTGTGTTGCCATCTCTGTTTGAAAGGTGCCATTGCAGTCATATGCGGAAGCATATTCTATACATGGGTTGAATGTTTAAAGTGTATTTCAGTACAGATTACATTCTAAAAGCTAATTAAAAGTAATTGGTAATGCATTTTGTGAGATTACTGAGGTTTAGTAACTTAAACGAGATACTTTGGAATACTTAAGCTATGTAACACAAATGAATGGGAATTGTTCATGCTACATTCTGAGCTTCAACATTAAACATATCATATAAGTAGCCAATGCAACTGACATAGTCTTCTACATTACACAATAGGTACTGTATAAGCAGCATCCAAGAGGTTATAAACCTGACGAGCTTATCGGTTGTTGTATAATAGTTGTTTAATTAAGTGAAAACAACCGCCTGGGTGCACTTTATTCCACTTATTACATGGCTACTTGCTGCAAAACATAAAGATTAGACACAATAGATTGTAATAGTTTATTAATTCTGTAATAGCTGTAATAGCTTTTTAAATTCTTTAGTTTTAGGCAAAGAAACCTTAGAGCATACACTAACCTAAGTATTATTTAATTACAAAATGGTGCCAAAGAGTCAAAGTGACAGACAAGCATATAAATATGAATGTGAACGTATTCGCTGATCAATCGCTGGTCAAGATGATTCAAAGTACCCCAAATGAGCCTGTGTTCGTATTTTTATTGGATGTTATCTTGAAAAAACATACCTCGGAATGTTGCCATTGACTAATCAGAAGCAAATATTTCAAACTTTACAAGCTTATCAGCTATTGTATAATCCTGAAGAGCTTTATTTTTAGAAAACAAAAGCTGGATGTACTTTACCCCACTTATTATATAGCTACTTGCTACAAAACATTAAAACAATAGACACAAAAGATTGTCCTGATCTATAATAATTTATATATATTTTTTAAATTAAAGGCAAAGCTGACAGAAATGAAAATGGATGAATGAAGCATACACTAACATGCATATTATTCAGTTACAAGATGGAGCCAAAGAGTAAAAAAACTAGCATCACAGACAAGCATCTGAATGCGAATCTATTCGCTGATGGTCAAGATGATTTAAAGTACACAGAATGAGCTTGTGTTATTATTTTCATTGGATGTTATATTGAAATAACATACCTTGGTATGTTGCCACTGACCAATAAAAATCAAATAGTCCAAATTTAATGAATGGAGCACAATTTAAGTGATCACTTCTCCATAGTGAGTATTATCCGTGAAGTAAAGTCATAAAAGAAACACTGAGTCAAAATTGATAGCCAAAGCAACTATGGTTGCAAGTAATGTTGTTGTAGTTCAATGTAATTTCAAAACCACAGATCTTTAACAATGCATAAAGAAAACACACTGCATTTATGTGGTTTATGAATCATTCACACTGGTTTTGCTAAACAAAAGAAACTATTAATTTAAGACCGACTCAAAATAATCCTCTGTTCACAAAGAATCATATCTTGAACCCACATTACCATGTCACTGCAAGTTCATCTGTAAAGCAAGCAATGTTATTGTTAGACATCATAAACTTGTATTCATGTATGATTTGCATGGATCTGTTAACTGAATGCAAATTTGGTGTGCTTTTTTATTTTACTAATGGAGAATTAGTGGCCTGTAATTTGATTAGCATATATCAAATTTATTACAACAAAACACAGTTACTTAAATTGCATATTTTATGTATGTTGTTACTCCCCAGCCCTGAGCATCCTGTGTGGCTGTCAATCATTGCACCAGTGTGGAAAAAGCCCTTTGAGATTCTACAGTTTTTTGACATCTTGACAGTTTGACCCAAATAAGATTTTTCTTTAGATAATTCCATCTGAATAAGTCAAATGTCTGTCTTTATGTGTTATATCTAATTATTATCATGTCAAACCATACACAATTAGCTTATATCATATCAAACCATGCACATTAACATTGTTTTACTGTTTACTTCACTTATTGTTGAAAAAATGCACTGTATTAATGTCAGCATTGCATGACTCTGTGATTTTAGTATGTATTGTTGTTACATTCCGATCGCAGTGTCTATACAGACTAATCCCTTATTTTCATTTCATTTGATTTCCACAAAAAAAGTATTATTTTACACACAAAATGAATATTACAATCTTTAGCACTCATTATCTTTTGCGATCATCCATTTATTCCAGCTGATGCAATAAAAGGCTATAAATGATCCTCCATCTGCAGCTCCTCAAATGAGATATAGCCAACATTCCTTCTGTATTTATATACTGTACGTGACACAATGATTCAAAGACAAATAGAGGCCTGGCCTGATATCCCACAAAGACCTACCAGTACCATTCAAATAATGAAGCATTCGCATTGTAAATTGGCAATGTGAAAAGGTAAGGATATTGTTTTGAACACATCTGGTTACATAGTCAATAATTAATTTTGGCTAATTTTAACTTTTAAAAAAAGCTTTAATGTGTGAAAGTTTTTTATAATAACATTTTATGTGAGAATCCATATGTATGTTTGGGAGGGTGGATTCTAGTTTTGCCTCAGGCTTAAGCCTCCATCCAGCAAGCCACGTCGGTATACCATTATCAATGAAAGACTGAATCGCCAGGCAAGCTCATGAATTGTACATATTCACTTATTTATTTATATTTGCATTTATCGTTGACTTTCCGTGCCATCCCGGGTCATTACTTATTGAAAGAGTTCAGGCTTTTAATTCTTTAGAGTGTTTGCAACCAACATGGTCCACAGAATAAACTGACACCAAAAAAAAAAGAGGTGAGGTCAGTTTGTACTAAAAATAAAATATAAGGGAGCAAAAGAGGTTGATGCAGAAGGGCAGAAATTTACTGTGATTTCTCTTGGGAGATAACATTTTGTAGAAAACTAGAACGCAGCAGTGAGATGGCATTTGAGCGGAGCACTGAGAATTATGGTCAGGTGGTCAGAGAGTAAATGGATGGACAGAGATGTTTCATGGTGAGATGTCAAAGCAAAGGCTTTTACACGATAGGTTTTTCTTTCTTTTTTCTTTTCTCTGGATCCTGATGACCAACAGTAATTATTATTATTATTATTATTATTATTATTATTATTATTATTATTATTATTATATAACCATCATCTGTAATGTGATCTTAATTATAAATGTTTTTTTTTCATGAATGTAATTTGAAAATGTATTAATCATCTGTAACTATGCTTGTAAAAACAGCTTTGCAAAAACAGTTGAATATATATGTTTAGCAAATATAAACTCTAGCATAGAGATGTCCAAACTAGTGCCCGCGGGCCAAAGTTGGCCCATGTTAAGCTTTGATTTGGCCCACCGGCCCATTTGAGAAGAGAGTGAGAATGATGCAAAGTGTGGTAACAGAAATCATCATTTTGAATTTAACGTAAATGTTTTATAGCTGAGCTATAAGCAACTAAATTTGGCATCTTACACTGTACAAAAACGCTGAGTTCCACACAATTGTGGTCCCAACACAAATTATTTAAATTAATCAGTTAATTAAAATTTTAAGTGGATTGAACAAGCATTAAAAATAACTGTTTGAGTATAACATTTATCAATGTTATTAATAATTTATGCATTTTTTTTTGTTTTGTTTCAAGAACTAAGTGAACAGCTTAACAACTGCTACTACTACTACTACTAATAATAATAATAATAATAAGAATCCCATGTGATCTGTGAATTAATTTGAAAAATTAACCATCAGCTGCACTGGAAGTGATTTGAAACCATTCATGAGCAAGACGTACAAAATTGGATTCAGACATTGGGATTTGCACACTGCTTTCTGTGCTTGTGAATAACAAATTGCATTTCCTCTTACACCTTTTTACACCTTCTTGAATCCAAGATGGCGCCGATGACGATGGCCGCCTCCGTGTCGTACTCTGCAGTAGTGTTTGTGTTTTTGTTAGTTTGTCCTGTCTCGAGTCATATTCCTACAATTAGTTTCACCAGAGACGAATTGTAGGACATTCGGGCACATACACCACCGAATATTTTTCCATACCTGGATTTATCTGATGTTCTGTTGGACATTGTAGTCGGAGGAGCTGCGGTGCTGCTCAAACGCTTTCAAGCGCGCAGACGAGGAAAGCGTGCAGGCGCGCTTGTGAAACTCAGACAGCGCGGATTTCGGACCGCGTTGCCTAGCATCCATCTGGCAAATCTCCGCTCTCTACCCAACAAAATAGACGAACTCATTCTGCTCTCTCAGACAAACAGGGATTTTCTGCATTCAGCTGCTTTGTGTTTCACGGAAACCTGGCTGAACGACACCATACCGGACAGTGCGCTTCACCTACCGGGCTATCAGCTGTTCAGAGCGGATCGCGACGAAGAATCAATGCGGAAATCGCGCGGTGGCGGGACGTGCTTTTACATCAATGAAAGGTGGTGTACAGATGTAACAGTTTTAAAGATGCGCTGTGAAGCTCTCGAAGCACTGTTTATTAACTGTAAGCCTTTTTACTCCCCACGCAGTTCTGCTCGTTCATCCTCGTCAGTGTTTACATTCCTCCACTCGCGCACGCGAGCCTGGCGATACAGAAACTAGCTGATCAGATCACGGTGATAGAGCAACAACACCCAGACTCTGCTTTAATCATTCTCAGGGATTTTAACAAAGCAAAACTATCCCTTGAACTGCCAAAATATAGACAGCATGTTACATGTCCCACAAGAGACAGAAATATACTGGATCACTGCTATACTACAATAAATGATGCGTACCGCTCCGTCCAACGAGCAGCTTTGGGACATTCTGAACATTGTTTGATTCATCTCATTCCAACCTACAGGCAAAAACTGAAAACAGCCAAACCTGTATTAAGATCTGTGAAAAGATGGACTAACGAAACAGAGCGGGATCTACAAGCCTGTTTCGACCTCACTGACTGGAGTGTTTTTGAAGCTGCTGCAAACAATCTGGATGAGCTCACAGAGACTGTAACATCCTATATCAGTTTCTGTGAAGACGTGTGCATTCCTACCAGGACTCAACTCACATACAACAATGACAAACCATGGTTCACTGTAAAGCTCAGACAGCTACGTCAGGCCAAGGAGGTTGCTTACAGAAATGGGGATAGGGCCTTGTATAAGCAGGCCAAATACACACTGGAAAAGGAGATCAGAGTCGCAAAAAGGAACTATTCTGAGAAACTAAGGAGTCAGTTCTCTTCCAGCGACTCAGCATCTGTGTGGAAAAGTCTGAAAAACATCACAAACTACAAGACACCATCCCCCAGCACTGTAGACAATGAACAACTTGCAATCGATCTGAATGAGTTTTACTGCCGGTTTGAGAAAACCCCCCAAACCCACTCTGAACTGCTCTTCACGCCACCATTAACACCTCCACCACCCCCCCCCCCCCCGCCTCCCCCATACATGCCCTACAGTTCAGTGAAGAGGAGGTGCGCCAGGTCTTTCGGAAACAGAAGAGGAAAAAAGCACCAGGCCCAGATTTTATAACAACAGCCTGTTTAAAATCCTGTGCTGACCAACTGGCCCCCATCTTCACCCTGATCTTCAACAGATCACTGGAGCTCTCCTGCCTCAAACGCTCCACCATCATCCCCATCCCAAAGGAACCCAAACTTACAGGACTAAATGACTACAGACCGGTGGCACTAACATCTGTGGTCATGAAGTCTTTTGAAAAACTGGTGCTGGCCCACCTGAAGGACATCACTGAACCCTCACTGGACTCTCTTCAGTTTGCCTACAGAGCAAACAGGTCTGTGGATGATGCAGTAAATATGGGACTGCATTATGCTCTGCAACACCTAGACAGACCAGGGACCTATGTGAGGATCTTGTTTGTTGACTTCAGCTGGCGTTTAACACTATCATCCCAAAACTTCTCCTGCCCATATTAACTCAGCTCTCTGTGCCCACCTCTGTCTGTCAGTGGATCAACAGCTTCCTAACGGACAGGCAGCAGTTGGTGAAGCTGGGAAAATTCTCATCTAGTATCCGCACAATAAGCACTGGCGCCCCCCAGGGGTGTGTCCTCTCCCCACTGCTCTTCTCCCTGTACACGAATGACTGCACATCAAAAGACTCCTCTGTGAAGCTCTTGAAGTTTGCAGACGACACCACACTTATCGGCCTCATTCAGGACGGTGATGAGTCTGCTTACAGACAGGAGGTTAAGGAGTTGGCTGTCTGGTGCAGTCACAACAACCTGGAGCTCAACACGCTCAAAACAGTGGAGATGATAGTGGACTTCAGGAGAAACCCCCCTGCTCTCCCCCCACTGAGCATCATGGACAGCATTGTGGCAGCAGTGGAGTCATTCAGGTTCCTGGGCACCCCCATCTCTCAGGACCTGAAGTGGGACACTCACATTGACTTCATTGTCAAAAAAGCTCAACAGAGGCTGTACTTTCTTCATCAGCTGAGGAAGTTTAACCTCCCAAAGGAGCTGCTGAAACAGTTCTACACCTCCATCATTGAATCAGTCATCTGCACATCAATAACTGTCTGGTTTAGCTCAGTTACTAAATACGACCTCCAAAGACTACGTCGAATAGTTCAGACTGCTGAGCGAATCACTGGTACAACCCTTCCTACTCCCCAAGAACTGTACTTATCCAGAGCGAGCAGAAGGGCTGCCAAAATCACTCTGGACCCCTCACACCCAGCACACTGCCTCTTTGAACTTTTACCTTCTGGTCGACGCTACAGAGCACTGCGCACCAGAACAGCCCGACACAGAAATCTTCCCTCAGGCAATCCATCTCATGAACACTTGATGATAATAATTGCGGAACCAACATCACTACTTGCCATACACTTTTATACACATATACACTTATTTAGCAACACACTTTACATGCCAATTTGCACATAACAGCTGCACATATCACGTTATATATAGTAATAAACATGTACATACACTTGTCAATCTGTATATTTGCACTCAATACTTCTATTTTAAAAAAAATATATATTTATTATCTGTTTTTTGTCCTGTCTCTGTAATCCTGTTGCACTGTAGAAGCTTTGTCACGAAAACAAAATCCTCGTATAGTAAACACAAAATTACATCAAAATACCTGAGTATGCTTGTAAGCACAGCTAGTTCTGTTGTTTTTTCAGTTTTTAAAAAAATTATTTATAATATAATAGTACATATATAAAGTAGTAGCTTAAGATTTTTTAAAAGTTTTTAGGTTTGTAAGAAAACAAATGTGTATCAGCGTATTGGATCAGTGCATTTGATTTCTAAATGGCAGCAGCTGTTAAACAACAAAAGCTGTGTATATAATTGAGTGGTATACTACTGAATGTAGTACAAAACTAGAGAGTAGGAGTGTCGCTTATTGATGATGGTGAAGCCAAATATTGGCGAGTGAGAGGGGCATTGATGAAGCCAGGTATTTTCTAGAGGGCCACTAAATGGGCGAAAACACAAAGAAAATGACTGAGCAAAGCATAACTGACTGGACTGAGCATTTGTGAGGCAGTGGGCAGTAACAGTTTACTCTCCTTACATATCAACAATGCGATTAATTACACTAAAGTTTAATTAATGTTTTGTTTTAAGATCTAAGGAAACACGCTGTTTGCGATTTTAATTAACAGATTATTGTTAATGCAGTTTATTGAAGTCCATAACTGTAATCACACAAAGCTAAATCTCAGCAAAACACCTTAATGAACAGTAATGGAGAGGTGGAGGCAAAAGCAGTGCATTCAAGCATTTTTTTTTTTTGGAACAGACTGCATATCGAACGACGTGAGAGCTGTCGAATAGAATCTGTCAAAAACAAGCAGTCACAAGCCAAGATTTTAAGACAGGAGTCACATGGAGAAATTGGCAGAAACTGCGGGAATTAAAAGCAAAACTTACAAACTCTATTTGAGATCTTCAGTAAGTCAAAATAGTGATATTTTGCTGAAACCTCAATGATTCGCCACCATTAAAATACTGTATTTGAGCTGAAACTGACCCACAAACAGATATACAGGAAAATCTATCACACTATCAGTAGCCCTGATGGAGTTTGTTTTGTATGTGTGTGTGTGTGTGTGTGCTGGGATGTTTGTGTGTGTAATCTGACTGATTTGATAAGAGTCAGACAGGCCTACCTGAGACCTCAGCCGCCAGGTCAATGTTATCAGGCATCTCAACGGACAGCCAGCAGAAAATAAGGCCTATCTGAGACACACACACGGGGGCACACACACATACAAGCAGGATCGATTCTTATCGACAAACCCAGTAATTACATTTCATTAGCTTTAGCTACTAATCCAAGAGTTCCTGAGAGGACCTGAATGAAACAAGGAGAAAGAACGATAGTGAGGAAAAAAGTGGCACGAAACAAAGAAAACAAGGGGGAAAAAAAGATTATGAAAGTACATAGACGGACAGGTGGGCAATTTAGACCATATCTTGATTGACTGACATGCATTATTACAGGACTAGTTGACAAAATAAAAACAGGAAAAATAAATATGGTTCAATTTATATATATTTATAACATAGTATTCTTGTAGTGTTTGCTTTGGCTTCTCTGTAGACTGATGGCATTTCATGTCGTTCAGCCTTATAATCTTAAAATGTGAGCAAAATCACCTGTTTTGTTATCACTTTAGATTTTTCGCTAAAGAATCATTCAAACACTAGCTCTAAAGTGACGTTTGTGAAGTAGTAATGGTTTCTGCTGTTCTGACAGTCAGCTGCAGATGTGAATAAATGGTGGAAGAAAGTAGTTTATCTTACAAAAGGATTTTTGAGACTCTCCGTGTTTGATTTTCTTTTTGTATACACGATTATGGTGGTACACTAAGGTCTGTGGCCTCAAGCCAATGCTTGCCACCCACCCGTGCCAATTTACAGCCATATCGCATTGCTACTCATGTGATATTGCTCATATGTAGTAAACCTATAAATGTAAAAGTTTCCCTTGCATACAATGATTTATATTGGTTGGTTGAGACAAAGTTGACCAAATTTCCTATTTACAGTATGCTGTTAATGACAGCTGTAATTACATTTGAACGTGAGAAGCGCCAAAACAAGGAATTTCCCTTTGCACTGTACAAGACGTGGACATACAGTAAGCAACTTTTCAAAGAGTCAAGTTTTTAAAGTCAGGTTTGTTTGGATTCCATCATAATAATATTTATCAAGGCTGTGCAGTTCATCGAAATTCAGTTTTGATTTTGGCTTTCATGATTATGAAAAATAATAATCTGGATAAAACTCCTCAAAGCCAGATTACAGTATAATCAAGTATATTGACTTTTGCAGCATGGGACATGTTTCATTAATTGTTATTCATATTATTAAGTGTTTAAAGGCTTTATTTGTGTTTTTAAAAGAATGAAAGAGAATTTGTGCTGTTCTATGTATGCGCTGTAGGCATGTATGTCCCCACTAATGTCAAGAGCAAAAAAACACACCCTTGTGCTAACCGTATTTTACTAACCGTCTTTGTCACTGTTTTACTTCGTAATCTTGTTCAAAACTTTTTTGAAAATAAAGAAGGATATTGGAAAGTTTTGATTTGCATCAGACTTACAGCCAATGAGCTGGAAATGGAGTAGTAATAAAAATAGCATCCCTGCTCGCTTGCATAAAGTCAACACACCCACATTATCTTGCTAACAGTGGCATGTTGGAAGCGCTCACAGAAAAAAAAGGCGGCTACGGACACTTTGGACTTTCATATTAACAGCGACATGCAGCGACAATCAAACCTCTCAGCAAGACACAACAATGCCAGTGCAGAAGCTCCGACGTATGTGCTTTTACACACAACACAAAAGTCTGTCAGCTGCTGACAGCAAACTACACTCACCTCCATCTGTAAGATCACAGCCTATTTCACACCAAAACATCCATCCTTCACACACATCCTGAGATTTCAGATGCAATTGCACAGATCTCTCTCTCTCTCTCTCTCTCTCTCTCTCTCTCTCTCTCTCACACACACACACACACACATACTTTGAAGGAATTTAGATTCACATTTGGACCAACAAATATACTCTGCTGTCTGTTCCACTATTTTCTTTGCTTTATTTCTTTGCTCAACCGTTCAGTCTCAGCGCATTTGTCCCCTGAAGGAGGGCATCAGAATGTTAATGAATTTTAAATGACTAATAGAGCAGACAGAGAAACCTTTATTCTTTAAAGGCACACCGAGCGCTCAATGACTCTCTTTAAAGCTAGCGTCACCATCTATGACTTCACGCTAACTCAATTTCCTTTTCATTCCTCTCATAATCTTCGCAAATTTCTTTTAACTAGAGGCAGAAAATATTTTTAATGTTCGCTTCATGTGCTTTGTAACTCAATTGCTTGCCAACCAAAGCAAACTTTGTGTGTGTGTTGTGTGGCAGACCAGAAAAGTATTATTCAGATATTAACTTACATAGATGGTAATGTTCAGGCCAGTGAATATGAATATATATTTATGAACATATATATCTATATATATATCTATATATCTATATATATATATATATATATATATATATATATATATATATATATATATATATATATATATTTGCCCTTATGATAGTACATATTTTTTCTAGATATTTCGCAAGATACTTCATAAGGTTAAGTATTCAATATTCAATGCAATTCTTTATTTCTATAGCACTTTTACAATGTAGATTGCGTCAAAGCTGTTTAACTGAAAAGCTCAAAAAAAAATTAAACTGTGTAAATTGAAACAGTTTTCAGAGTTGAAGTTCAGTTTAATTCAGTTCAGTTTAATTTTCACAGCTGAAAGTCCAAACACTGAAGAGCAAATCTATCGATGCTAAGCTTCACAAGTCCCAAACCAAGCAAGCCTGTGGCGACAAATAAAAATTTACCAATTGACGAAAGTGAATAAGGAAAAAACCTTGAGAGAAACCAGGCTCAGTTGGGCATGTCCATTTCTCCTAATTAGGCAAGTTAGTTCTGTAGCCAATCAAGGAAAAATAAAACAAAACAAAAAGTCGTAACAGGGCTCTGATTATAACGGTGGGATGCTGACAACGGAGTTGAGGTTCCACATGCAGTTCATTAAACAGAGAACTGTCAGGCAGGCCATGGATAATCAGGTACAAACAATATCATCAGGGTAATCCAGAAGCGTAGTCAGAAACCGGCAATTGGTACGGGTAGGCCAACAGGGCAAGGATCAAAACACAGAAGAACAAGACTAGGAAAATGCTTCCCAATGCTACAGAAAAATAGTGAACAAGACTCAGCAATGTTAGTGAAAAATGAAACGTGTCTTTATAGCCCATGTAATCATTGATCATGAGTTTCAGCTGTGTGTGTGAGCATCTGGATTAATGTCAGCTATAGTGGGTGTTAATTAGCGCACAGCATCATGGTACATGTAGTTCTCCAGCGATCTGCAACTGCTAGATCGCTGGTGATTGTGACACTAATCTAATGTTATTCTAACATTCTAATTAAACTATTTTGACTCTATTTGGAATTTGTCTAAGCACCCTGTATGGTGATTGAGTGCTCCAGAGCTCCCCTTGTCAATTTTCAGTTTCTGGACAAAACTAACACTGACTGGAACTGAATTATTATTATTATTATTATTATTATTATTATTATTATTATTATTATTATTATTATTATTATTATTATTATTATATGGCTTAATTTATTGTAATATTTGCCCCTTCCACACAGTGATATCGATAAATATCTGGAAAATTTCAGGAACACTACCAGTAAATTCTGACATCATTAACCAGAAATTAGCTCTAAACGGCTGCGCTTCTATTTGTAAACATAGAAGGGATTAGGCTTTTGTTCACTTTTATTTAAAGCTTTAGCATTCATGCAGCTGCTATGTCCCAGAGACGTCCGAAGGCAGAAGCACGAGCACATTTGGCTACATTAAAAATTCTGTAGATGGATAAGTATTGTGAACAACTTTAGTGAAAACATATGGAAGAACACTTTCACATGTAGAGATGTACATATGTGTGTGATCTGGCGCTCACCAGAAAACTTCTTCATGTGCACACGCATCAAGCAACTGAAGCATACTTGAAGGTAAACAGGAACATAAAAACGTTATCTGACTAACATAGCAGCTAAAATGTCTGTAAAAATATTCATAGGCTTTTTTTTTTTTCATAAACAGCACTGATGTGGATGCGTCTGAATGTTCTGATTGGCTGCAGTAGTAGTCTCACGCCAGGGTATTCGAAACATTAACACGCTTTTTTCCAAGAATTGTTTTTCCTTTTGTGTTTTTTCCTTTCGGTAATGTTTGAAAGGGGTTAATATGTGGTTCAGAAACAAAGTTTTATTTGCTTTTGTTTTGTTTGTTAAAATCCTTAACATTGAGCCATGCTTGAGGCTTTTTGAAGTCGGCATTAAATTAAATTGAACTTTTCTTATGTCTATATTTATATTGTAGTGTTTGTTATAAATAGCACCACGGTGGCTCAATAGTTAGCACCGTCACCTCAGAGCGAGAAGGTCGCTAGTTCGAGTCCTGCTTGGGTAAGTTGGCATTTCTGTGTGGAGTTTGCATGTGATCGCATGGGTTTCCTCCAGGTGCTAAGCTGAAGGAAAATAAATGAATGATGTTTGTTATAAACTATGTATCTCTGCACTTCATTACTTTGCAAAAGTAAATTTGGCCTCATATTTCTCCCCTAATTTCTCAAATGAATGTATGTCACCATACGGGAGAAAAAAGGACCATCTTAACTCCTACTTCCTGTCGACTTTCAATTAAAAAAAAAAAAAAAAAAAACTAAATGTAATCTGAATTAATGCTTTCAATATTTCCCTATTGTATTGACAATGGTATTGAGTACCAATATTTTAGTAAGGTATATTGTACTGAAGTTAACTAACCAAAAACACAATACCAATTATCTTCAGTAAGGCCGTAGTTGAACAAAAGGGCTTCTCCATGTACACCAAATACTTTATTATAATATTGGGTGTTGGTCATTTTATAGTGATGTCTAAATTCCGAGTGAACACCTCTGTTTTTCTTGAACAAAGCACACATTCTTGACTTCACTCGTTTTTATAAAAGGTTAACACAATATTCAATCTAATCTCCTTCATTTGAATACTTCAGAGCATATTATTCTCGCCTTTTTACTTCTTTAACCCAGTATATTAGGAAGTGAATGGCTTGCAAATACCATTTCACGCTGCCTTTAACTAGCGTACTGTTTTCTTGAGTTTGTTCTGACAATACATATCTGTGTTGCGTCCCTCACTGTCAAAACACATCAGAGAGAGAAAGAAAAGAGACAAGGCGAGACTATGAAAGAGGAGGAGGGTGATGGCTGTCTCTTATTTGTTGTCCTCACCGCGTAACAAATAGAACAAGGAAAAGTGACAGTAGGAGAGAAACCGTAGAAGAAAGAAGGAAAAAAAAAAAAACACAAAAGAAAAATAAAGTGAGAAAGGCCTTGACAGGTGTCTTGAGCCTTTCTCACTTTGGAAAGCTGGTGTGTTTGTGTGTGTGTGTGACTGTAATTAGTTATATCTCAGGTGAGAGGTAGCTGACAAGGCATGGAGGACAAGTAACCGCGATGACAGCAGAGTGAACTTGTGGGCGTCGGCTATTGCACCATTTTAGGAAAACAGCCAATCGGGGCTGAGCAGAGAGAGTGCGTGGGCAATTAATTACAACCTCCTGTCAACAGAATCAGACATCAAACCACAAGCCAAGAGACAGTGCACCTGTGCGTCTATCATACGAGTTACCAGTTAAGACTGTATGTGTGTGTGTGTACTTATTTATGAGGGCACAATATTATATAATGACATGGGCATAACCTAGTTGTACTCTATTAAGGTGGTTTATGAGGACGTATTACATCCTCATAATTCAAGACACTTAAAAATCATATTAATTGGGTATTTTGACTTTCAAAATTTGCCACTTGATTTGTGTGAGGGTTAGGTTTAGGGGTAGGGTATAATGTAGTACTATAAAATAAGTGATTTTACAGTATAATATACATAATGCCAATGGAGAGTACTCATGAACCATAAACACAAGTGTGCGTGTGTATGAATGTGTCCAGTCTTGGCCCAGCTGTCTGGAGTATTAAAAAAAAGCTTAGCCGTGTTGGTGAATACGTATATATACACAGTTTGTGAGGAAATAAAGGCAGCGTGTGGGTGTGCTTGTGGGCTGGAGGTGGTGCTGGGAGATAAGTGTGTATTTTGTGTTGTTTATTGATTTCTTCCCTTCTCTCTTCCTTTAAGGCCGTCTCAGATAACACCCACCAATACTCAGCTCTCCTGGTGGCATATACGCATGTGTGTAGGTGTGTGTGATCTTTAAAGGAACTAGATCACTTCGCAGTAGGGGAGGGCAGTGCATTGTATCATTTCCTGTGTCATCGGAGTAAAAGTATGAAGGAATGTGTCTGTCTGACTCTAAGTTCGTAACAACCAACTAAATCTTTATCTCTGTTTGTCTGCCCGTCGTGCAAAGCTATCTACAGTATGAAACTGTGCAAATACCTTATATATGTTGATGTAGCTGTAGGTGTCAAAAGATTCACCACAAATACCATAAAACCGTGTCCCAACTACATGTGCTGTGACAGGTGATTATAGCTATCTTTTTCATAATAAAATTAGATTTTGTCCAAAGACAATGATCACCTCAGGTATGGATTATGTGCTTTATACAGTGTTAAATGCTACCAAAGTGAGTTTGAACACCATTTTTATGTGACATTTATTGCCATATTCCTAAAAGCAGCAACAGACCTCAGATCCTGAAAAAAGCAAATGTTTGAAAATGAAATTTAGTGACTTAGTGCAAGTCAACAGCATCAGTAGGCTATTCAGCCTATGTACTTTTAATGAGGTTAAATTGGTTTCATTTGTATAAATTATATGATAACCTTTATCATTTCATCGAGAGTGCAGTGGTTGATATTTAAGTAAATAGATATATTATTTGTTTCTGTTGTGTTGCATTGTGTTTCATGCAGATATCCAAACTGCGTAATGCTGGAATCTTGTCAAGTCACATGTAGTCAGGACACAGTGTAAGAAATGTATATATTCCATAGAAATTTTACAGTAGCAATGCAGCAAGCATAAAGTGAAATTCTCATCCAAAAATTTACTGTCAAACCGCTGATTTAAACATTGTCATGCATAGACAGGTAAACAGTCAGACATAAATAGATAAATAGACAGACAGATAAACATAAATATTTAGAGAGAAAGAGACACACACACAAACGGAAAGTCAGCCATTTGGTTAAATAATTTAAGTAATTTTTTTTCCTCAATGTACAGACAGCACCACTAGTGGTGGGCCATTATCGACATTAACGTGCTGCGAGAAAAAATATCGCCGTTAATCTATTCTCAAAATTGGGTTGGGAGCTGAGTCTATTCTACGCGAGCTATGATGACTTTTACCTTGATATTTTAGCGCAGATGTATACCTGACCGGTGAGCCATCTGACAAAAAAGTGCCCTTCTGAATCAAATATTTAATTGCAGTTCGGCAGTTTCACTTTAACTCATGAACATTTGATTCATGCCCTCGTGACAAACTGGAGTATTCGATGTAAATAAGGAGAAAGGACTAGTGGAAGAGTGTTATGGAATTTAATAACGCACGCCAAATGAAAAGAAAAAAATTCCGCATTTCGCGATGTGTGTGTGTGTGTGTGTGCGTGCGTGCGGACCTTTTACTGACAGCCGCGTATGGATCTTATCAGAAAATATGGCGAAAGGTCCTTAAGACCGCTGTGTTTACTTCAATAATGCCACTAATATTTGCATACTCCACGTGCCTTAATTTCATTTCTGTTTAGTTCAGTTATGACTTTAGTCGGATTAAGGTAATCAAAAATCCCTGCTTGGAGCTTATGTAGGCCTACAGTTCAAAATTAATGTTTAACTGAATAAACAGTTAGTAAACACAAGTACATCTTATTGAACATCATTTATTTTCATCACCAATTATCATAGTAGAACAGTTTCTCAAGCAGTTTGTGATGCATTTTGGAAACAGAAGATAAGCCCCTGGTCTAATGCGCCACCTGGCTTAAGAAACCCGTTCTCAAAGACTTATTATTTGGATAGCACACATATTCTGAATGCATTTGGCAAAATTCAAATGAGCCATTTTAATCTTGATTAATCTCGGAATTAATCTAGATTAAAATGGCTCATTTGAAAAAAAATAATCTATGCCTACCTATAATATATATATATATATATATATATATATATATATATATATATATATATATATATATATATATATATACATATACATATACATATACACACACACTTAGGGTTTCACCATTTAGTTGATTGGTGAATTGTAATTCTCTGCAATGATGCTTTTTGATTGACGTCGACTAGTCGTGCTCTGGTCACACCGTGCAGGCCTGGTGATTTTTTACCTGAATTACATAGCAGCGTACACGCTAATGTAGGTTAACCAAATGAAATTGCCCTGCACATTATTGAAATTAATTTAAATGATTTTTGTTTTTTTTTCAGCGTCAGTTCAACTTTGAGTGAACTTTAAATCGTCAAACAGGTGTCAACCAGTTAGATCTTGCCATGCAAATTCCTGAGTAGATGATAGCCAATCGCTATTCTAGCTGAAATAAAACAAATAAGAATTTCTCAGACATCCTGTGAAAAATTCCATGCTCTGTTAAACATAATTTGGGAAATATTTAAAAAAGAAAAAAATTCAATTGTATATTTGTGTGTGTATATGTATATATACACACAGAGACTGACAAATAGTTAGTTTTTGTATACTGTATGTTGTTATTGTAGATAAATTTTCTCATTCTCCCACCACTCTTCTCTCTCCACAGAGAAGGTGCTGCTATAATTGGTTCTCTCTGTGTGTTGCTCATGAGACAAATGAAAGTGGTAAGGTTTTTCAAATGACAAATCAATAAAGAGCTTTGCTTACAACTGTCTTAAACACCAACAGAACCCTTGGCCTGTGGGAGCAGGGTTGTAAAGGGTTTTGTGTAGACACAGTGCTATGTATTAGCGGTAATGCTAGCACAGCACTGCAACAACACCAGCATTACAACACAACATGTGTACTAGAACACGATCGCTTCAAAAGGAAATGATTTTCACACAAAGGGGCTAATAAGCTAATAGCCGCTCGTTCAGACCTTCTGCTCTCGTCAGCGCTTCTGATAACGCTAATGTGTTTTGTTTTCATATGCAAAGTAATGCCGTGTGTTAGTGAATAAACTCAATTACCTCAGTGTGTTTGGGACAGCTTTGATAGTGGCAATCTTTGTAACATTATTATAACAAGTTGTTTTGCTTAGGCTTTACAAAACCCTTTAACCTTTAGTATTTAACTTTACCATATACAATGAATCCCCCACCGTCTGTGCTACAGATGTGAATGATACCACAAATGCGCTTTATTGAGGGGAAGAGTGCTATTACTTTTCTAAATGATCAGACTAACGATTTTCGGCTGGTGAAAATGGAAGAAAAAAAATCTCATTGACTGAAAGAGACCAGTAATTTCTTAGGACATTATCATGAAGCAGGGGTTTCCAATGTTTTGACTGCAAGGCCCCCAATTGTCCATAGCAATATTAAAGGGCCTAATTTACTGGAAACATATATGGTTTTAAAATAAATACAGCGGCAGTTTTTGCAGTGAGATGATGTTGTTTTGGCTCTTTGCTAGTCCATTTAACTTTGTTTTTCTTTTCTCTTCATGACCCTTGAACAATTGATCAAACAAACAAACAAACAAACAAAGTTTAATTAAAATAAGAAATACCTGGCTTTTTAGTGCTTATATTTTATCTTATTACATTGTTTTGTCCTATATTAAATAATACAAATATTTTGTTTTGACAACGCCAACCCAGGCTCATTGGGAATACATGTCCAGGGCTACATTTTGAGAACAGATTACTCTGGGGCTATGTCTTCTTGCAGTTTTAACAAATCCACTAGATGCTGTCTTGTACATTTCTAACAACCTAAAATATGTTACTAGGGCACTAGGGTTACTAGGTTTTTTTTATTTATGACACATTTACTCCACAGACCAGCTGATTGGTGGAAAGTAGACAGATTAATTAAGCCAATTATGATATGGGTATAGTTAGGAGGCCATGATGGACAGAGGCCAGTGGGCAAACCCCTACTCTCTTTTTTTTTTTAACGACCTCAGTTTAACAACATATGATATGGTATAGAATCTTCATCAATATACTGGGGTGTTATGACCCACAAAGACCACAGGTTGAGCGTCCCCTGCTGGCCTCACTAACACTACTTCCGGCAGCAACCTAGCTTTCCCATGTGGGCTCCTATCCAGGTACTGACCAGGTGCAGCCCTGCTTAGCTTCAGTGGGCGACTATGCTAGAGTTGCAGAGAGCTAGCTGCTAGCATATGTTGAAATATGCTTAGATAAACTTAAAACTAAAGTATCAGTCCTGTTTTGGTGACTTAACTTCTGTTGGCTCGGCTGCTCGTTCAGGTCTGGTTGATGTAGAACATTCTTTCAGAATTTATATGACAATGAGGAAACAATGGTGTTTGAGGCTCATGATATGGTAATTTCCATGTATTAAACTCTTATTATTATGACATATATAATATTATTATAAACTCTTATAGACTATGCCTGTACATGGTTTCCGCTTCATTCATTTTTCCATGGTAGGGCACCAAAATTCATCCCGCCATGGCTACATTACAGCTTCTCATTCAAAACATTAGCGGGTAATAATCGCACCAAAACATATTAAAGGGTAAGTAAATTATAACAGCGCGAACTTTTCTGTAACCGTAGTAGTGCTGTGCGTCATTTCTTTAACCCTTTAAGGTGACGTGCTGACTGAGTGACAGATGCATGAGGCCAGTAAACACGACGTATAGCCGTTTCACTTTACTTCAGGACGCATTAATACCGATCTGTAGGTCTATTGGAGACATTCATAAATATTCCTAGCAACTCTAATAAATGCTGGAGACATACTTTTTACATAAACAAACTAAATTGCACTTCAGCAGCGTTTATTTGAGAGCGCACAAAAAGATCTGCACAACCCTTGAAGCGGCTTATATTTGAGGGGGTGTGTAAGAAGTTTTGTGCACGAGTAGAGGAAATCAGCGCGTAAGCAAAAAGATCAGCATGCTTGTAGGCTATTACATAAATGCGATCTCGACTTCTAATACTGTGCTCATGACATTTGTCATTGAAATCACGCCACAGGTAGCTGGTAGATCTGTGTAAAAATAGGCCTGCCGCCACAGCTGGAAAAAAATCTAGAGGAAACACTGCTATATATAGCCATATTTGTTTATAGCACCTTTAAGATATTAATGTAGACATGTCTGTTCAGCAAAAAAAAAGAAAAAACGAGAAACTCATGAATTTTTTTTTTGTTTTGTTTTCTTAGGATTGTTTTGTTTTCGTCTGTGTTTTTAAATTATTATTTTTAGAAATTCCTTCGCAAATGCTTGCGAGTGACACCACAAGTGAAGTCCAAACTTCATCCTTTACTCTTCATCCCTCAATCAGACAACATCTTCTTATCAACCTCTTCAATTTGATGTGTGTGCGTCTGTGTGTGTGTGAGTATATCTACTCAACACCGAAATGGATATGTGGAGAGCGATCAGGCGAAAAATAGCCACCACACACCAAAACTGGATCTGATGCACACACACATGCACACGCGCACACACACACACATGAACATACACACTCAAAATATTTAAGAGACAGGATCTTATTTGACACAGAGTGCTGGTCTATGAATTTAGTTGCATGTGTGTGTGTGTGTGTGTGTGTGTGTGTGTGTGTGTGTGTGTATGTGTGTGTTTAGCATGAATTGTACTTTACCAGTCATAAGTTAGCAATTTTTACAATATTTTTGATACTCTTGTCTTCTCATCAGAGCCTCATTTATTTGAGGGAAAAAAAAAAATTAAAATTGCACAATTATTTTTTTTTTTGTTATATTAATTACATTTCAGGTTACTATATATTTAATTATAGATGCAGTTACAGTTGTTTCTAACTGTTTACACACAAAATATTTACATGTCACATGATTTCTGAAGCATCATATTCAAAACGCAAAATTACACCCCGAATCTCCAAAGCCATAAGCTTTCTCTTAGCCTTGAACACACAATGCTCTACCTAAAACACAAAATTCTAACAGGAACTGACTTGTTTTCTTTTTCCAAATACAACACCTCAAAATGTTGCATTTATTCACCAGATCACACTCACTCACTGGTCAAATGTGGAAACACTAATTGCTTAATTGATCACTAGGGCCAGACAGAATCTGCGGATATTTTTTGCTATTTGTGTAGAAAAATCTACAGATTTATGCAGAAATATTTTTGGAGAACTAAAAACTTAATATATGAAATAAAAATTAACACATTTTAACTTTTATTTAATGTTTACAATGCACATCCAATTATATAAATTTATTTGGTAAAGAAAGCAAGTCTCTCATAAAATATATCTAAAAGACAGAAAATATGACTTTATAAACTGTATTGTAAATAAATCATATGAACATTTTCATCTTATTATTATTTTTATTTTTATTATTATTATTATTATTATATCACAATGATATTAGTGAAATGAATTTAAAAACTATAAATATAAAATATAAATTTACACAAGTAAATACAGAGACTCAATGAAGGGCTAAAAACCTGCGGAAATCTGCGGATTTCTGCGTGCGCAGATTCTGTCTGAGCCTACGGATCACTAAACAATCATTGCTTTACTGTAGTACATAGGTTAATGGCTGTTCTGGTCCTAATTAAAAAAAAAAAAATGTTTGCCACCCATTCACAATTCGTAGTCTTTTTTATCTACCCCATATTTACCATTTCTAAATCCTAAATTCTTCTAAAAAAGTATAGAGGAATTCTTCTCAGCCCAGCTCAGTAAAGTGTTTGATGGCCAACCCTACAGTATGTCTGCATGATGCTTCTCCAGACAATAAATGCTTCACCCTCTGAGACCCCCCTCCCTTACACACACACACACACACACACACACACACACGCACGCACGCACGCACACACGCACATACACACACACAATTGTGTTATTTACTGAATCTAAAAAAAAAACATACTTTTGCTTTACTTTTTTTTTGTGTATTTTTTATTATTATTTTTTTTTTTACATTTTTACATACAGTATGTTTATGTTTATAAACAGTAATGTTTGGCCTAATAAATATTTTCTGGTTCTACATGTATTGGTGTTTACAGTGTACTTGTTACTCCTCTCAGCAGATTACAATCATTAAATTGCGAGGTCCCGGAACAGATCAAAGTAACGGATCCGGCATGTTACCCGAGGATGGAGGTGGGGTGGGAGGGGGTGTTGGGTTGTCGCTGACGAAAGTGAAGAGGATTGGGGAGTCGCAGAAGAAAGAGAAGAGGGTTGGGAAGTTGCGGAAGAAACTGAAAGTGAACAGCGAACGGGGGAGGAGGGGGATCTGTAAAATCAGGCGCCGGTTCAGATTTCAGAGGTGTTTTCCAGCATATTCCTGGCACAAATTAGGCCCTGCTGTAAACCATTGAATTGAAATGTAGATATAAGTCCATGAAAGTACTTTAAATTTAGAACAACAGTGTTTCCATGCAATGCCCAAATATTTACTATTATAAATATTTAATATTATTATTGTTTACCATTTGATGGAAATGCTTTATTCTGATGTGTTTATGGCATTATGAATGCAGTGTTCCATTTTGAAGTAGATTCATTTGAAGCTTCATTCCGCTGTGGCGACCCTTGATTAATAAAGGGACAAAAGGCTGGCTCACACTGTACAATTTTTTTTATATTCCTGAATGATTGTAGCATGTCAGACTGCACGAACATGGCTCCCATGTCACACTGTAAGATCTCAGCTGTCATAAAGTCAGACTGAACAACAATGAAGACGCGCCAAACACGAATGAAAATTCCCCGGGATTTTGATGTCATCCACCCGTGACACTTTCACTATCCCGCGTTCTGAAATAATTCCTCACAGCAAACGCAAACAAACTGTAGTGGAAATTTTTTTCACAGAACGTGTTTCAATAATATATCCAGGAAGAAAAAAACTGTTTTGACATTTTCCCGCGGTCATTTGAATTGTCGCATGGATTGCGTCATCAAATTCGGAGCTCCTATTTGTTCTTGGATTGATACTCATCGTAGCTGTTGTCACACTGGAGGAAAGTATCTGAAATCATCATCGGAGGAAAAATTTGATCACAACAGGCATTAACCGGCTGTCTGGGAACAAGTCAAACCAACGATCAAAGATCACCAATTTTAACCTAGCATTTCAGGATTCTTTTCAGATTTTCCAAATTGATCTTCTCGTCTTGGCCAAAATCTCACAGTGTGAGCAGGGCTTAAGTAGTAAAGATAATGAATGAACGATTGGTTGTTTTATTATAATAAATTCTTATTGATGCTCAATCATTTTTAATTGATGTCTTTATCAATGCACCTTTTTTCTACCTCCTATTCCAGTAGAAATTATGTATACATTTCAGGATTTGTTGAAAAGCAGAAATGACAAAAATAAAAGCATTGATTTGATCATATATATATATATATATATATATATATATATATATATATATATATATATATATATATATATAACAACATTATGAATAAACTGAACGTCACTGTGTGCTTGTACAAACAAATTAATAATACAATAATACTTTTGTAAAATAACCTTGAAAGGTAATATACCATGGTTTACACAAAAATATTAAGCAATGCATTTGTTTTTAAAGTTGATAATATTTTGAACAGTTCTTTGATTCAAATTTGAGCAGCATATATAAATATATATATATAAATAAAAAAAAAATTACAATATTGCTATACTTTTAGTTTATAATTAAACAAATAAATGCAGCCTTGGTAAGGAGATGCAAGTCTCTGTGTGTGTGTGTGTGTGTCTGTCCTGAGCTCTGGTCACTTCTCAGTGAAACATGAACAATGTCTGCTCTTTCTCTGTATGTGTGTGGTTATTGAACAGTGGTCAGTCATCTCACTGTCTGTGGTCGATACAAGCATCTTCTAGCTAGCAGGGGGCTTAGAAGTGCTTAGATGCCCCACTAAAATGCCTGTTTTAGTTCAAACAAAACAGATGTGTATCAGTCAGTCCATCTGGAGAGACACAGTATTACAGTTGCCCACTGCGTACAGTATGCTGGATTGACATCAGTCTCAGAGTACTTTGAAATAGCCATGATAATTGATTTTTAACAATATACGGTGTGTGTGTGTGTTACTTGACTTTTTTTGAAACACAGAAATGTGCCAAAACTACTCCTGCAACTCAACTGTATATAGTTATCATGTTGCAGATAGATTTCATAGTTCATATCTTTTAAGTTCAGTCATGTGAAAATGTACGATTTTAAAAAGGAGGCATGACACCCAACCCTGCCCTTAAACCATTTTGTCATTAGGGGATGACCAAATTTTATGAATGAGATTGTACAAATTAGCCACTAAATCAAAAAGTTACAATTGTCGTGAGATTGTGTTGGGAAGACAGCAGACAAAATTATATTTCACCCGAAATTAAACATACAGTTTATTTTTCCCCCAATTTCTGTTTAATGGAGAGAAGATTTTTTCAATATACAATATAATTCAAAGTGACATTTAAAGGCTTAACTAGGATAATTAGGTTAACTAGGCAAGTTAGGGTAATTAGACAAGTTATTGTATAACAATGGTTTGTTCTGTAGACTATCGGAAAAGAATATAGTTTAAAGGGTCTAATAATTTTGACCTTAAAATGATTTTAAAAAAAATTAAAACTGCTTTTATTCTAGCCAAAATAAAACAAATAAGACTTTCTCCAGATCAAAAAATATCATCAGACATACTGTGAACATTTCCCTTTTCTGTTAAACATCATTTGTGAAATATTTAAAAAATAAATATTTAATTGAAATATTTAATTATGACTTCAACTATGTCTTATTAATAAGATCAATCTACCTCTTTATTTCATTTTTTTATCACATAAATATTGTAAATGGTAGCTCATAAAGCTTTGTATTTTATTTATTTATTTTTTGCTGAGATTGTATTAATTTTTTAAGGACTTGTAATGAACTTAACAATGAGGTATTCATCTCTACATTTGCTTGAACAGAATAATGGTCCCATTTTATATGAAGTGGCCTTAACTACTACGGACTTGCATAAAAAAAAAAATACAATGTTCATAACGTGATTGAGGTGGGATATGGGTAGGGTTAGGACCCACGAACTGCCATGGAATGGATTCGAAACCCATTTTTCAACAAATCAGGTGAATCCAGCAGGTCTGTGCAAGAAGATCACAAATGATGGCGGCCGTTCAGATATCGTGTCGTTATTTTCAGTGGTGGTGCGTGGCTTGGGAGCGTTGCGTGCAGGCTCACCCAGTTGAAAACATTTTCGCACTGCGAGTCCCGTGACAACAACTGACCGATAAGCTTTATATTTTGTATGGATAAATACATCAATAAATAAAACTTGTATCAGAGTTGCAGCAATGTTTTGTCAGCTTATCATCCTGTGAGAAAATGGTTCATGATTGCCTAGCAATCTATGTACACCCCACCCACTCCGCGGTAAAATTGTCAAGTATTGACTGGTCCGTGGTGATAAAAATGTTGAGGACCACTGGTGTAACGGATGGTCAACAGTGTAATTAAAAAATATAATTACAGAAATTAATTACATACTGTATGTAATTACATGCAGGTATTAATTCAATCATAAGTACAATGTAAATCATTTATGAGCACATTATGTACATTGTAACAAATTTCTAATTTCAGTGTAAGTACATACGTGTTATTGCCACAAATTTAAACTGGGACCAAAATAATCTAAAGAATCACAAACGCCACACTTGAACATACCTGACTACACAAAGAAGTCCACCCCTACACCAACATGCCCTCCGCATTATTCTTTTTTTTTTTCTAAATGACAGTGCTCATGACATCATAACCCTGGTGTATTGATGACACAGAGTGATAGCTAAGCAGATTGTAAATGCAAGCACAGGCATGGGCATCATCTTGCAGAGCTGGTTAGAACATATCCACACAACTACCAGTGACACGCAGGCGAATGATGCAACACTTTCATGCCACAAGGAAACTATTGCACTCACACACACACACACACACACATACACGAGAGAGATGACAGCCCAAGAACCCCAAATCCCCTTGACTAATCCCACACCATCACAGAAAGAGAGCGAAATATAGAATTTAATAAAAAGAATGGAAGGAGGATTAAATTAAAGCAATGCGGAAGAAAGCATGGCGTGCACGCTAACTGCTGTACTGATGAAACGTTCAGCATCAGCATCGTCTGGTTAAAATGTTTATGATGTACTAAAGCAGAAGGACCGATCATGACTTAAATGGTATATAAACAAATTTAATCTTAAAGGGCATTGCTTATATGCATGTCATTTTTGCCTAAACTAGGAAACAAAAAACTGTGAACTGTTTTTTTTTTTTTTTTTTTTTTAATATGTGGCACTCATGTTTCCTGGAAAACTAATTGATGTGACATAAATCAGTGCTCCTGAGAGATTCACGTTTGTTCTATGACATACAGTGTTAAATAATGTTTAAGAATTTACAGATTTCAGGATAATGCTAATAATGCTAAAAGGTCTATTTGTACTGTAATAATACTGTTATATAAATAAAAAATGCACACATTTCTAAATTTACCAAGAAAAAAACATCAAAAAATAAAAAATAAAAACAATAAAAATCTTTTATTAGAAGTGT
This sequence comes from Danio aesculapii, assembly GCF_903798145.1. Lineage (NCBI taxonomy): Eukaryota > Metazoa > Chordata > Actinopteri > Cypriniformes > Danionidae > Danio > Danio aesculapii. Next base: position 34,510,946 of record NC_079438.1, on the reverse strand, counting down.
TGCTTCTATCCACATAATAAGCAGCATCCATCCAACTACACAAATTCCTAATAATTTTTCTTTTTTTTTGAAACCGTCACTGACTTAATAAATGTTGAGTTTGGACAGTGGTGTAAAGTAACAAATTACAAATACTCAAATTACTGTACTTGAATAGTTTTTTTCAGGAATTCTGATTTACTAAGTAGTTTTAAAAATGTGTACTTTTACTTTCTCGAGTACATTTTAAGTGCTGTATCAGTACATTTACTCCACTACTTTCCTTTGACCTGCTTTATTTATTTTTTTCTTGTCTATTGGGATTAGAAAATCAGTCCTGTGATTCCTGTCCAATCAAATCGCACATAGAAGGTAAATCGCCTCATAATGAACTAACTCAAGACATGGGCGCTTTATAATTGTAGCAAACGCATTGACCCAGAGACTGTTTAGATGCATGTCACTGATGAGAAAATGACAGATGTTTACTGTATGATGACTGAAATGGCCTTAAACACCCAGCAGGCACAAGATGTCAACATGACGCCAAATTGACATTGTAACCCAACGTTGTGAGGACGTTGCTTTTTTTTTGGAAATGAAAATCAAGTTTACATCAGAACCCAATGTCAGGCTGATGTCAATGTCCAACGTCCAGCCTGAAATCAACCAAATATCAACGTCTAATGATGTTACAGCTTAACGTTGTGTGGACGTTACCACTATGACGTAATGTTGGATTTTGGTTGCCATACCTGATGAATAAATGTCAGTATTTGACATCAAAATGAGGTTGGTTTAAGATGTTGACCTGACGTTGGATTTTGGTCACTTTCTAACACAACCTAAAATTAACCAAATATCAACATAATTTGATGTCGTTACTGGACATCAAAATAACGCTGTCCTTAGACATTGACTAGACATTGAATTTTGGTCACCTGACACCTGACATCACAACCTAAATCTAAACTAATATTAATGTCTTATGATGTTATGTGCCTGCTGGGCAATAACTAAATGCACTACAGAATGCTACATTTACACAAATGCACAAATTACATGGGTGCTTTTATTGGATTTAATGTATATAAAATGCAGTTTAAAATGTTTATGCTTCAAAAAGATATTTCACTCCAAAAAATGGACAGTAAAAGCTGAGTGATATGACACAATGCATAAAACTAAATAAATAACCCTCACATTCAGCAGTTTACACAGTTGTCCCTTTATTCATCAAGGGTTGCCACAGTGGAATGAACCTTCACCTTATCCAGCATAAGTTTTACACAACGGACGCCCTTCCAGCTGCAACTAAGTACAGGAGAACACCCTATGTTTTGTTCTGAATGGCCTGTTTTTTTACCAGGACTACAGACTCATAGTATTATCATGAGGAATTAGGTATGTTACTTCCATGAACTCTTAATATACAGCTATACAGTTATATTTTCATAATTAAAATCAATTAAATTTTTCTTTGCAAAACTGAGCTTTTGTAACATGAAAGTTGCCTATCACAGCCATACGCATTGTGTCAGAATGGTCTATTTTAAGTTAAAGTTTGTTTATACTGTTTGCTAATTTTAGGATATTTGCACTAGATCAGTTCAGTTACAACTTGCCAGTATCACATTGCAATCACCTCATGAGCTATAGTGATGATTAATTAAATGGCAATATAGATTAGCTTAAATTAAATGGTGCGGGTAGAGTGTGACATAACCATATTTTTAAAATCAGCAAACTACAGCAGCAAATGAATATTACAATTAGTCTATGTTGTGGTTTTCAGCTAATGCTAAAAACCTTACAGTTCTACCTGTTTCAAAAAGAAACATTTGTTGTTAATTTATAATTGTGATATTTTACAAATTTTATTGCTTAATATCTTATTGTCAGCATGTTTTTGTGCTAATTTAATAATGTGAATATAACAGGAGTACAACATCTGTTTCACTTTTTGTTTATTTTTATTTTGACTATTTAGAGAAGTTTTACTGTTCAAAAACAGACACTGATTGTCATTTAAGGTTTAAAATCTCAAAACTAAAGATTATTAAACATGATTTGTGGCTTTTGCATTATTTAAAGTATATTTTATACATAAATAAAAACCTGATTTATGGTTTTATTTTGTTTTAATAAGCAAAACATAAAAAAAAAATATTGATCTGAAAAAAAGCAATTGCCCAACTAATCGATTTTCAAAATAATAGTTAGTTGCATCCCTACTGTGTTCACACAGGTTTTTGGTTTTGAACCTCAGTACATTTGTACCATCACAGTGGCAAACGTTGCCAAGTAACGAAACAGTAAGAGAAGCCACAAAATGCTTGGAAAAAATACTTGTGATAGCGGTACTAAATGAACAAGAATAGAGTCATTCTAAAGTTGAGTGGAAATTAGATTGCATTCTCTCTGTTGCATGCCAGTTATGTTATGCATGTCAGAAATGCGACTGACAAAAAACATGAATACAGAGGTTGACCAATTCAGATGTAAATAATAGCGTCTTACTTCCACGATTAGGTGAGTACCAGAATTTCCATAAATCACCATTACTAGATCAGAAACTTTAATCAAAAATAATTATTTCAGATTTTATTTCAAAAGTTTAAATCATTTTAGAATGGTATTAGAATGCTTATCTATGGAATAAAACTACTGTCATAAATATTTCGAGCGAAAATAAAATTCACGCATTCATAATTAGAAAATCATAAAGGAAAACGGAACGTACTCGTAATTTTACGAGAGTACATTTCCGAAATCTGCGATTAGAACAGACACAGATACAAAATTTTCTTTGTCTGTTTGTATATGACTGATAAATTTACGATGGGTGTACTTTACAAACACGAAATACAGTTTCACCAAGGACACGAAGACCTGATTACGAGTACAAATCAAACAGCGACACTCTACTGTCAAAATTACATCACCGCTCTTACAGGCATTGATAAACAAGCGAGAGTCCTCGATCAAAACGGCGCACCTGCTGGGCACTCAAGCTCCCACACACCGTCTCAGGTAAGATTTTTGCTATTCCCTCTTTGAGAAATGTCCGTCATGAGCTGTAATAAAGGATGAGACTTATTGAGGTCCATATTCGCTGTGTTTCTCAGACATTTTACAGAATCAAATTTAAGAACAGGCCGAGGATAGTTAGCACAATGCAAGTTAACGTTACAGGCAGCAAGCGCAGAATTTCTCAGTGAATCACTTAACGGTGTTTAACTATAACATGACATCTGTTGATTAAGTAACCTTTTTTAACTGTTTAAGTAACTCTCAAACACCCTATAAGATCACCAGAGAACACAAACTAAATTAGACAGATTTATCCCATATTAGGTAGATAAAACAAGAACATTTTTACTCTCATTATTTAATTGCAACTTTAACTAAATCAGAATATTTTTATGACAGTAATATTTGAAAATAGTTGACGAAATATTTATGACAGTAATTTTATTCCATACTTTATCCCTATATTCTTACACCTGCAGCGTAAGCACCGAAGACTCAAGACAACTCAAGACTGAGAAATTACTAATAACAAACTAATTAGCATGAATATATGCTTGTTAATTCATTCATTTAGACTGCTACAGCAATTTCCTTATTAAGCATCTTAAACCACCTACAAAGCACATATTAATCACCAACCTGAGCGTGAGCTAATCATTTGTTCAATTAAGAGAGCATATACTTTAATTATTTGGAATAACTGCATGGTTTCAATTTTCAATGTGATGTTTGACGTATTAAGTCCAAGACATAGTATGTTAAAGTACAGATATGTTAATAGTAATATCGTGATGCATAAGAATACATTTTCATTTCAGATTTAATATCTGATATGCCAAAATGTGCTGCTCTTTATGTAAATGAGACTCGCTTTGATTGTCTGAATTATGCAATGGAATGCATAAAACAGCTTGCACTGCTGTTTATCAGTTATTTTTAAACAGAATGGGCGTCAGTAGGGCAATATGGATCAGTATATGCTAATGAGCCAAGAGTTGTGATGTCATAATTATGATGACTTCTAAAGAAGCTGTTTTGACAACAATAGTGGCATGCCAGAAATGACTTGTACATTAGTATGGTTAAAAAAAAAAATAACTAAATAAGATGGTTTACACTATGTTGTTTGTTTATTGTTTGTGATCTATCATCTTACAACAATTTATTTGTTTGTTTGCTTTATATCTTCCAAGACCCAACTTTGGTTGTTCATTTGTATATATATATTCGCTTATCATGAAGCTGGTTTCAAATCTATTTTAATACTAACTTTATTGCAAAATAAATATATATATATATATATATATATATATATATATATATATATATATATATATATATATATATATATATATATATATATATATATATATATATATATATATATATATATATATATATATATATATATGTATATGTATATGTATATGTATATATATGTATATGTATATGTATATATATATATATATATATATATATATATATATATATATATATATATATGTATATGTATATGTGTATATATATATATATATATATATATATATATATATATATATATATATATATATATATATATATATATATATATATATATATGTATGTATGTATGTATGTATGTATGTATGTATGTATGTATGTATGTATGTATGTATGTATGTATGTATGTATGTATGTATGTATGTATGTATATATGTGTGTATGTATATATATATATATATATATATATATATATATATATATATATATACATACACACATATATACATACATACATACATATATATATATATATATATATATATATATATATATACATATATATATATATATATATATATATATATATATATATATATATATATATATATATATATATACATATACATATACATATATATATACATATATATATGTGTATATATATATATACATATATATATATACGTATATATATATATATATATATACATATATATATATATATATATATATATATATATATATATATATATATATATATATATATATATATATATATATATATATATATATATATATATACACACATACGCCAACCTTGGCCAACCAACCTTTTTTTCTACCAAAAAATATGGTTGGTTTTAAGTTGAATGAATGATGTTAAGTTTATGAATAAATGAATGATGTTAAGTTTATGAATGAACAACCCAACCAACCATCGAACCAACCAACCAACCAATAAATTTTTGGGAGGGGATTTTCTTTTTTTTGATTCCTACCAAAAAGTTTATTGGTTCAAAATAAGAGGTATCCAATAGCAATGGATAGTAAGTGCCAGTATGCACTTGTGGTTTTGATGCCCAGTTTTATTTTTGCTATATCAGGGCAACCTGTCATTTCATACCAGAACACCTTGAACTTTAGCATGTCCTGTGGTGTGAGCACTATTGCCAAAATGTGCAGGCACAGTGAGATGCCACCAACCCCAGTGTGACTGACAGGAAAATAGAGGATTGAGAGAGAAGGAGCGATAAAGAAATGGGCAATAAAGTGGCAAGACGTGGCGGGTGATGCGGAGAATGAAGGGAACTTGAATCAGAGAGAATTGAAATGAGTCTGAGAAGGAGAGATAGCCAGTCAGGTGCACAGTAAACTGTACATGGGGAAGAAAACTAGAATCTGGATGAGAAAGAGTTAAAAGAGGAACGTTAAAAAAGTAAACTTGATTAATGTTTCAAATGTGATTGGATTTTACTTGACTTCAGTTCACCTCACAGTTCAATCAACAATATAAAAATTGCATTATAAAAGTAAAGGAAAATTAGATTTTAATTTATTTATTTGATAAATTACAGGTAATTCACCTAAAAAAAAAAAAATTATATACAAAATAAAAGATAAATAAATAAAAAATATATAAATAAAATAAAATAAAATAAAATTTTATCAATTAAATAAAATTATATAAAAAATAAAAAATTTAACAAATGCAAAAAATAAATTAAAGTATAAAATATAAATAACATAAAATAAAATTATATACAAAAATAAATAAATGAAAAAAATATTAAATTAAATTAAAAATATATACATGAAATAAAATACAATTATATACAAAATTTTAAAAATAAATGCAAAAATATACATAAAATAAAAAAACAAAAATATATAAATAAAATAAAATTATATACAAAATAAAAAATAAATGATAATATAAATCAAATAAGAATATATGTAAAATTAAATGTATATGCAAAATAAAAGATGCATAAATGAAAAAAATATATAAATAATACATAGTAAAATATAATAAAATAAAATATCAAATACCAAAGACTCACTGAATTTTTGATAGACCATTACAATCAAGTAAGAAAAACAAAAAAAGAATCCAAAGTTTGATGAAAGATGGAAGTGAAGAGGATGTGTTTATAAGAATGGCCAGCTATATGGAGATACTCAGAGGAGGCTGCAGTGCTGATCTGGGCTGTATAATAAGTGGGCTTACGGATCAGTGCTCAGCCAATCCCACAAGCCCTATCAAACTGACAGCGTGCTGCACATACGATACACACTGCTGCCTCACACGCACACGCACGCACTCACACATGCACACACACGCACACACACGCACACGCACTCACACACACACATACACACACACATACACACACACACACACACACACAAGGTTAGCAGGTGAAGCTTTGTAATCAGTAACATGGATTTATTTTCAAACATTCATTCACATACACACTGCACACTGGGAACATGGCACCTCCGTGATGTGTCCGGATATCAGAAATTAAACACATTGTTTACATAATTAGCTGCTTTGTCATAATTAAACAAGTGAGGCTTTTGAAACCGAGTCTTAAAACGGATTAAAAAAAGAGAACAGGATGCTTATATAGTGTACACACATGCGTTCCATGGCAGTGGTTGTATAATCAATTAAATTGAATAAACCCGCCATCTCAAAAAGGATATATTTATATAAATAAAATCTATTCAGTTATTTAGGAGCATTGCAATTCATAAAAAGGTAAATATGAACACACTACCTGTCATGGGTTGCTATAAATAGTGTAAGAGACAATATTGATTCAAAGAGTAAGTTTAATATAACCCATTGAAACAAGAGGAACAGCAAAACACAAATATGAATATATGAAAATATGAATAAACGAACCATACAACCGACCCGACCGACCGACCAACCAACCAACCAACCAACCAACCAACCAACCAACCAACCAACCGATTAATATATATATATATATATATATATATATATATATATATATATATATATATATATATATATATATATATATATATATATATATTTATTTATTATTATTATTTGTACTTTTGGCAGAGGATTCCTTTTTTTATTTCTACCAAAACAGCAAAATGTCAAATATGTACCAAACACGAAGATGTTAAGATGTTAGGTTTATGAATGAACAAACCAAACAACCGACTGACCAACCAACCAACAAATTAACCAACCAATATATATATATATATATATATATATATATATATATATATATATATATATATATATATATATATATATATATATATATATATATATATATATATATATATATATATATATATATATATATATATTTATATTTATTTATTACTTTTGGCAGAGAATTCTTTTTTTTATTTGTACCAAAACAGCAAAACATGTCAAATATGTCTCAAACACAAAGATGCAACAAAGAATAACTGCCCATGAACTGAACATAAATGGGAACTTAAATACACAGATAAACTACATCAATTAGGTGAGGGTGATGAAACTAGGAGGTAGCAGGAAACAAAGCAAAGGGAAACTAGGTACAACTAAAATCTGTGGAGGGAGGGTGGGGTCTCTAGTGTTAAATAAAGAGCAGAAAAAGTGCAGGAAACAGAAAGTGATACATGGGATAAAGCCTAATTCACACTACAAGTGTCACAGTTAATAAGGATACTGAGAGGGATTCAATTGCAAGTAAAAAGTTTATTTGACAAAGTCAGAATAAACAAAACAAGGTAGGGATCAGTCACGAGGAGACTGGGCTATAGATAAACAGGTAACAGAAAAACCAACAGGGTCCAGCAGCTGTTCCTCATAGTCCTGAGCACAGACAGAGACACGTGAACAAACACAACGAACTGACAAGGAGACATAGAAGCGTTGCCCAGATATAGACAAGGTAATGAACCTCAGCTGGCTAGCTAATCAGAACAGCTGAGTTCCGTCATAACACTGACCTATACAGACGCACCAAAACAAATACACGTGGACAACCAAAGCAAAACAAACCCACGTGATAAAACAGACAGTTGGGAGAGCGCACAAATCTACAACCATGACAACATGACTTCATCACCATCAGAAGATCGCTATATTGACTTGATTTTAGGTTTTTAACACTACACAACAATATGTATATGATCCACTACAGTTTGGCACACACTACATGATCTGTTGTCTCCAACAAGTATGTCCATCTCCCAAACCACAGCGAATAAAATGTTCAAGGTGGAGCCTTCAGAAAGAGACAAACACTATTGGCTGCTTGTGTGATGAGGCCTACATCACTGACACACAGCTAGACAGCTAGCAGTAGCTGATTATAGTTCTGAAAGCTTTTAAGGAAGCATTTGAAATTCACGTTAATCAGCTGATCTGTCAGTGTATTGATAGACATGGCCTTTCATATATTCTCACATCACTAAAAACATAAACTAAGTGACTCGATGACCATTCTGGCCAATCACAGACATTTCTGTTGAGTGCATGAACACAATGGCCAGCAAACCAATGACTTTCTCTCTTTTGGCTGTAGTTCACTACATCTGACCCTATGTGGTGTCGAATCAGATGACTAGTCCAAAATATTTGATGTGCTAGATATTGAATTTGAGGTGTTGTCTGTGAGGTGTTGGCAACACCCCAGCAGGGGTGGGGTGCAGTTCACAAAAAAAAACTGCTGAGCGCCAATCCTTTGCAAATTTTCCTCCGATCACATCCTAATCTGTCAGTGAGCTTGTTAACTTGCAAATTAGACTTAAAATCCTGTTGATTGAACAAAGAACCCAAAGCAGGAGTTTCAGGCATGGACACATAGGTTGTTTCTCAATAGCTTAAAAAGCAGAAAATGCCTTTTTGTTTATTTTGATAAATGTAACAACAGATTGCTTTCACTTGTAATGCCTGTACAATTTAGTGTTGTTGTTTTTTTTTCTATTATGTATAAATCACACAAATACTACAAACAGAAACGTTTCTAGCATAATTCTTTTGTCGTAAAGAAATAAAGTTCCTCAAAGTAAGTTTCGCTTAGCGATACAGCCAAATAAGAAGTCCGTTAGCATTGTCATCGATCATGTATCGATCTAATTCAAAATACTTCATAGTTTTTGACTAAATTTAGTCAAGGAGCAAAGATAAATAAGTTCTACTTTAATAGCGAAGAGATCGCGATTGTATACAGTCTGAGCACACACACGTGATGATTAGAGGACTTGCTGTTCATTTGAAAAAGCCTATTTAAGAGCTTGCATATCTGTTTTTGCAATTAACGTATATGACTGCACTCTCATGTTAAAATGACGCACTCGCGACATTTGCAGAAATGAGTAATTGAGCAATACCTGCATTCCCGCGCCGACATACAGACTGTATTCAGAAGAGTGACAGGTCAGAAGAAGAGAGCAAAGAGAAGAGAGCGAAACGTGTGTGTAGATCATCGAAATGGCAGGAAGTGTGTCCGCGGTTTAATTACTCTTGCTAATAACATCGAAATCTATATAGTGAACACATTTGAAAAAGATTATTCAATAAAACATTTGTTTTTAAGTAGTTTTCTTTTCCTGTCACTGCAACACAGAAAGGCCTTTGTCCCACCCTTACGTTTCACGTAAAACTAGGCAAGGTCGACTGTGATTGGTCACTTTTCATATCAGTCAAATCACCGCTTCGGAATCCCAGTAGTTTGTGCAGGTATTATTGCATTAAATTGTCACAAGAGTTTACAAATCTTTTTTTTTTTTTTCATACAAATTCTCCTTGATAATTTAAGCACTTTTAAGCACTTTTCAACAAATTAAGCCAATTTTCCAGGTGTTCCAGGACTTGAATTTCTAAGAGCCAAATTCAAGCACTTTAAGCACCTTGTGGGAACCCTGTTTCAATTAATTGGGACAACACAAAATATTTGGAACAGGCTGACATACCAAGGGATGCAGGATTAGGTGGTACCAGATGAAATGAGTGACCATGTTCAGGTAGTCATTGAGTGTTGAGGTACTGTTCCTTGTCAACAATAGAGTTATATTTGTGGGGATTCCCTCTATGCCCTCAAACTCCATGATTTTTCCCACAGCAATATGGCAGGCACACGGATGTGGTCAAAACAAACCAGAGGCTCTGGCATGGGGGCAATGGTAGGCTGGGTCGCTCCTGTTGGAGCTGATTCGTCTACTGTGGTGGGCTATGGCCCTCTATCTGTACTGGGCTCATGAAACAACATACATAACCACAAATAACTTTTTAGATACAAAGTTCTGGGTTACAAACACTACAAAACTGCTAAAAATACTGAAGAGGAGCTGATCAAGATCACTACTACTGATGTAATTTGAGGGACTAGTGATGTTCTGTGAGAGATTAGTGATGTCCTGTGAGATGTCCTGATGTCCTGGATCAGACTATTGGCAGACAGGGACAGTATTTTTGCCCAGGTAGTTACTGAACATCACACCATTTGGTAAGTGTAGACAGAGGGGGTGGGGGAGGTGGTGGTGGTGCGATCGGTAAGTGAAGACCAAAGGGTAAGCAACTGGTAATCGCTCGTTTTCACTGAGTGATATGGTATGGTACGGTATGCTTTTATGGCTGTTTCCACTGTCAAACTGTACCAAGAAGCAAAAAGTATTGTAACATTTTTTCGGTACCCTATTGAAAGGATACCTAGCACAACAAAAGGGTACCAAAAGTCGGAGCCAGACGAGCAGCTGAACGCTATTAGCTTACAGAGAAACATCACTAGTGGGAGGAAAAGCCAGGGAAATTAAAACTATTTTAAATACACAGCCTAGACATTACACAGTAATAATATATACATATAATAACAAGCCATTGGTCGACCCGAGCTTAAACAAATCTTGCCATAGTCTTGATGAACAGCCACAAAGCAAAGAAAATAAGCAGAATCTACTCTGTGCCCCGTTGAGACAGAGAGAGAGAGGTGTGTCTATATTTAAAATAACAAACTTCTTGAGCTGATGATAATAACGTGCATGTGATTATTGAAGTGCTTCTGACATTCAATCCTTTCAGAAATGGACCAACTCGAGAGTAACGTGCGGAAAAACAAAGAGAGGCCTGAAAAAACAAAGGAGCAAATGATTCTTTCAGCAACCTAAAACATGAACAAACTGCCATGTTTAACTATTATCATCGCCTTCTGGAATATTATGAACTTGGAATGAGGGAATTACTTTCTAACAAGAGGTTACATGTGCTGGTGAAGAATATGGTACCATTGGTACCCTTTTAGCAGTGGAAATGCAAGGTGACCTGTACATTGAAGAGCTGGTGGTTGTCATAGAGAGGTGTGGTTTTGGTGTTTGGAAACAACCAGGTCTATGGCTCCCTATGGCCATGTGAGAGACTAGTGATGTTATGAATTCATTCAAAGCTCCTTCTAATTTTTGACTTTTTTTTAAGACAGAAATGTACTTTGTAATGTACCTTCTTCATGCTACAGTCACCAACATGGTATAATAAAAAATAAAGAACTAGAAATCCTTAAACTGTTGAACAATGATGAAAAAAGTGTTTATTTATGCATAAGAAAAAAAAAATGTTGATGATTTAAACACACAAGCACATACACAAGCATCAGAGCAAGTGATTTTCTTCCCGCTGCGTTAATAGTTGTAAATGCATGAACATGCTTCTGTAAAGTATTTTTTCTGCTCTCGGTTATTTAACCTCATGCTGAGCTCACATACAGCTGCATACAGCTCTTTCACACATACACAGCTACACTAACATATGTGTATAACACGTTAAGGAACAAGGGGATTGTCCACATACAACAGACAAACAACTAACCCCATATTTTTCATTTTCCTTTTGTATACTTCATTTGGCAGGCAGATCAAATAATCAGTCAAGAAAGAGAAGTTAAAAATCATGTCAGATAGCACTTAGCTAGAGGCAACGTTCGGCCTAATACTCTTACTATTTCCTATCTAGAATGCAATATGTCAAGAGTACAAGACTGGTTCTGCACTTCAGTCCAGTGTGTGCAATTTTCTTCACATTTGCGTTGGTCTTTATTTAGCACATTTTGCTCATCAGCTAATTAGGAGAGAGCTCTATAAACTTTCAAAAAAGAGAGACATAAAATATGTGCAGAGCAAAGGGTCACTGGGGATGAGTTCAAGATTGATGTATTTGGTGCACATTTTGTAACGTATCCTACTAATATTATTATTATTATTACTAATACTACTACTATTGCTACCAACAACAATGACTACTACTACTACCACCACTATTGTTCACTGGATTAATTATTAAACTATTGCCACAGAACAATATACAGCTTTAGAAACACATATGAAGACATTGTATAAGAGGTCTAACCAGTTTAAAGAATATGTCATAAAACATTTTTTATTTTCAGTTCATATTCATATTCATATTCATTTTTATTTTCAGTTCAAAATATTTCATATTTTGGGCTCTATTTTAACGATTTAGGCACAATGTCTGAAGCACATGCGCAAAAGCAATAAGGGTATGTCCGAATCCACTTTTGCTCTTTTAAGGACGGAAAAATGGTGCATGGTCTAACAGAGTTGTGCTTATTCTCTTAATAAGCTCTGGGTAAGTTTTGCGCATAACGTGAATTAAACCAATCAGAGTTTAACTTGCATTCCCTTTTAAGAGTCAGTTGCGTCACACCATGGCGCATTTGCTATTTACATGGCAGACTTTGTAAGTGGAAAAACTGAATGTTTTACTAGCGAAAAAACAGTTAAACAGACCATCTGCAGTGCCAGGATAAAGAACAGGCATCCTCTATTCGGCCTCTTTACTTTCTCTTTACGTTACTTTTACTCTTTACTTTACTCCTCTACTTTAGTGGATAATGAAACGGTGTTGTACGCACTCCACTGAAGAAGTCCATTAGCCTACATATTTAATTTCATTTGTTAAGCGCAAATATTTGTTTCAAAACCATTTCTAAATTCAGTTCTAATTTCCAGCAAACTAATAAATAAACATTAATAACGAAGTTTGGTTACATCCAAACACATGTCCTATTCTTATGCCCCATATGGTGATGCAGACGTCTCCATAACGAGACAGGTGGACACATCTTAGCTTGTTTTTTTATTAAAACAAGTATACATATGCATATAATAAATAATACTGCTAATAATAACAACAATATACAAATGCAAATTGTCATGAATAAACTAAAACAAGCCCCCAACATGGATGCAGAAAGAAATAATATTTGTAATATTTTAATCTTTTATTTTTTTCATTTGTAAAGATATTTGTGCATTGCTGTACATCCTGTGTGCATTAAACAATGTGAACATGTTTTGGACCTGCATAGGCAAATAACTAACGTGCACTGTGCTGGACTTTAGACTTCAGTTTAGTTACTTGGTGGCGCATACAGTTTATTTCAGTTCCTCAAAATATGCAACGCACAAACAATAAACCTAAACACATCTCCTCTCTAGACCCATGAGTCCATAAAGTGGCACAAATAGATTTGCCATTTAAACAACGTGGTGCAAAACATGAAATTTAGTATTGTGCTGGTCTGAAAATAGCAACCAATTGCACCAAACACGTCTTGCGCCTTATTGCGCTGGGTGTATAATAGGGCCCTTTTTTGAGACATAATAACTAATGTTATGAGACAAAATGGAACTTTGTTTACTTTATTTCTTATTTTTTGGTGAAAGAATTATGTTGTTTTTGTTAAACCACATTATTAATTGTCTTTTGACTTGTGATTTGTTTTCATTTCATTGTATGAACATCAGTCGACATCACTATTTTATTGTTGTTTTTTTATTACTATTGTCATAATATCCATTCATAAAGTTTACAAAATAAAAAGAAACATTTAAATTTAAACTGAAGTTACCAAAAATGTTGTTGTTATTATTAGTATTATTATTTTATTTATTTAATTGGTTTACTATTAAATTACTGCTTTCAAATTATTAGAAAAAAAATAAAATAAAACTACCTGTTAATCCAATAATTGTATTCCAGCCAAGCATTTAAACAGAGAGTAAGTTTTTTTTTTACATTTGAATTCAAATTGCTGTTGTAAAATTGCTAATTATTATTATTGTTATCATTATTATTATTATTATTATTATTATTATTATTATTATTATTATTATTATTATTATTATTATTATTATTATTATTATTATTATTATTATTATTAATCAAAGTCCCGGCTGGGCCAGTTGGCATTTTTGTGTGGGTTTGCATGTTTCCCTGTGTTGGTGTGGGTTTCCTCCGGCTTCTCCCGTTTCATCCACAGTCCAGACACATGCACTATAGGTGAATTGAATAAACTAAATTGGCTGTAGTGTATGTGTGTGCATGTGAATGAGTGTGTATGGGTTGTGGTTGAAGGGTATTCACTGCACAAATTATATCCTGGAATAGTTGACTATCCTGAAATAGAGACTAGGCCAAAGGAAAATGAATGAATGCATAAATAAAATAATTATTCATTTATTAATATTATTATTATTATTTTTAATATTATTATGAAATAACTATTATAATTAGTAGCATATCAAAACTACCAATTTTCACAACACATGTATCTAGATGGCAGTAAAGTTCATGTGACAAGCCCCTGTATGTCCCATGACAATGACTACTACTATTTCAAACTCTAAAGTTGCATAATACATTCTCTTTTCCATAATAACCATTGACAGAATGCAGATTATAAGCAGCACACCCTCCCGTAACAAACCCAGAAACTCTCACACACAAATGAATAACGCGCCAAAGATAGACATGCAAGAAACGCTGCATAAAGAATGGAGTGAGAGCAAAGTGGAAACATGCCGGAAAAAAAAGAAAGAATAAAACATGCGCGGGCGATAACAGAGGTGTAGGAAAGAAGAAACAAGCCGAGCAGCTGAATGTCGCTGTTGATGTGAAAGAAGAACAAGGAAAAGACCGGAAAAAGAGTGAGTGTGTGTCTGTGAGCGTGTGTGAGTGTGTGTAGGAGGTGTGAGAGAGCTGGAGGAGGAGAGATTCACACTGAATTTGTGAGAAGAGGAAAGAGAAAGACCGAAAGAAATGGAGAAAGAGTTCAATCCAATCCAGAAGGTTCCTCCTACACATAACAAAACACTCTCTCATCAGGACTACACACACACACTCTCTCTCTATCCCTCTCTCTTGAGGAAATCTTGCATCAGCACCATTTCATGCTTAGTTTACCGACACTTCATACAGCTCGTTTTGTGTTGCTCTGACAAAAATACTAACTAGGCTTTTCATTAGAAATGCAGCACGTGTGTTAATGACGGCAAGCAATGGTTCCGTTTGGTTCTCCTCTTGTGTTTACAGAATTGTGTGCCATTCTGAACTGAATTGAGAGTGATGCTTGAGCTAAGTTGAGTTCATGTAGAGTTAAAAATTAAGACATTAAACTGGCAAGTGATATCAACATCATTGAATTTAATATTTTGTATTAGTTAATTTCGATTTTCAATTTGAATTGAATAAACATTTGAAGTAATACAATACTATGTTTTAAAGTCCTTGTGAAATCAAAATGGACAATGTTTATTTTACCAGCACACATTGGTATTTTTTAAGTCAACAATTAATCCATGCAAGATAATAATAATAATAATAATAATAATAATAATAATAATAATAATAATAATAATAATAATAAATTTTCATTTAATGTCTGACTATTTGTTTCTGAGTTGTGGTCCTATTCTTATGAAGTCAGTTTGACAGCTTTGGCCCCCAACTTAATATTCTATTTCAGTAAGAAGCACATCGACATACGAAAATGAAAGTCTCAGCAACTTCTGATTCACTCAGACTTTAAATATTTAGAATACCATCTTTAGAAATGTGTATTTATTCAAAGTAATACAAATTAGCAATGGGGGATAGTAACTAAGTATTTTTACTATATTATTGCTTATTTTTACTTTACTAAATTCCAAAGTATGATTTTGGCAATATATATATATATATATATATATATATATATATATATATATATATATATATATATATATATATATATATATATATATATATATATATATATATATATACACACACACACACACACACACAATAATGATTCACAGATTTAAATTATGTGGTCAGAGCAAAGTTAAAGATGCACTGATTCAATTGATATGGACAAAGCAAGTTTTCAGTTAATGATTTACTGATTTAAATGATATGGTCATCATTAACCTTTAATTGATGATTGATGAGTCATTTGGTCAGAGCAAGTTAATGATGAGGCAGTTAATGATGAGGGCAGTTAATGATGCACTGATTCAAATGGTAAAGTCAAAGTGAGTCTTCAATTAACGATTCACTGATTCAAATGATCAGAGTGAGTCCACTGTTAACAATTCACAGATTCAAATGATTTGGCCAGAGTAAGTGTTCAGTTAATGATTCACAGATTCAAATGATTTAGTCACAATGAGTTTCCAGTTAAATATTAATTGATCCAAATGATCCATTCAGAGAGAGTCTGCATCTGATTCAAATGATACAAAATGATCAGTGTGAATCTTCAATTAATAATTCATAATTAACAATTATTAATGAACTGATTAAAATGATCAAAGTAAGTCATTGATTAACAATACACAAATTTAAATGATTTGGTCAGAGTAATGATTCAGTCAGAGAGTTAACAATTTACTGATTTAAGGGATCTCATCAGAGCAAGTCCTCTGTTAATGATTCACAGATTCAAATGATTTAGTCAGAGTAATGATCCTGTCAGAGAGAGTCAGTGCGAGTCTTCAATAAACAATTCACTGATTCAAATAATCTCAGAGCGACTTCAGTTAATGATTGATTGATTCAAATGATTTGGCCAGAACAAGTTCTCAGTTAATGATTCACTGAATCACATGATTTGGTCACAATGAGTTTCCGGTTAAATATTCAGTGATACAAATGATCAAGTTAGAGAGAGTCTGCATCTGATTCAAACAATACAGACAGTGGGAGTCTTCAATTAATAATTCACTGATACAAAAACATTTCATTAAAGTGAGTCCTGCTAATGATTCACAGATTCAAATGACTTGGTCAGAGTGATGATTCAGTCAGAGAGAATCAGCATCTGATTCAAATGATACAGTCAGTGCGAGTCTTTAATGAACAATTCACTGATTCAAATATCTCATTAGATCGAGCCCTCTGTTAACGATTCACAGATTCAAATGATTTCGCCAGAGCAATGATTCAGTCAAACAGAGTCAGAGAGAGTCTGCATCTGATTCAATACAGTCAGTGTGAGTCTTCAATTAACAATTGAATGATTCAATTGATCTAATCAGAGCGAGTCCTTCAGTTTATGACTCTTAGATTCAAATGATTTGGCCAGAGCAAGTTTTCAGTTAATGATTGACTGATTCAAGTGATTTAGTCACAATGAGTTTCCAGTTAAATAGTCAGTGTTTGAAATGATCAAGTCAGAGAGAGAGTCTATATCTGATTCAAATGATACAGTCAATGTGAGTCTTCAATAAACAATTCACTGATTCAAATGATCACATCAGAGCGAGTCCTTTAGTTAATGATTAAGATTCAAATGATTTGGCCAGAACAAGTCTTCAGTTAATGATTGACTAATTCAAATGATTTAGTCACAATGAGTTTTCAGTTAAATATTCAGTGAGGCAGATGATCCGGTGTGAGAGAGTCTACATTTGATTACTTATTGATTCAAATAATCTGGTCAGAGCGATTGTCCAGATGATCATTAACTGATTCAAATGAATTGGTCAAAGTGAGTTTTCAGTTAAAGATACAAATGATACAGTCATATGATAATAATAATAATAATAATAATAATAATAATAATAATAATAATAATAATAATAATAATAATAATAATAATAATAATAATAAAAATGATGATGATGATGATGATGATGATGTATTTTGCAAGTTTCTTTAATAATAAAATGTACTTTCAAGTGACATGACATTTTAAATGTTTTTTTCTTTTTTTTTCATGTACACAATGAAACATGCAAAAATCTTGGAGACAATCCTACCTCCTGACAGCGCTTTGAATAGTTTTGATTGACAGTATGGGTGGCATCAGCAGACAGACCAATTAAATGCATTTGCATACAGCTTAGAAGAGCAAAAAAAAAAAACACAACTTGCGTGTAGGTGTGTGAAAGAGAGAAAAAGCAGCAGCCTATATGCATATGAATTATACTGTGGGGAGCCAGCTTTTGTATGCGCGTGTGTGTGTGCGTGTGTTTCTTGTCACAGGCAGTAATTAGTGCAGACAGTGTTTTGATGAGCGGATATACTGCTGAAGCTTACTTAATGAGAGTCTCTGGGTGTGTTTCAGTGTGTGTGCTGAAGACAGTTGGTGAAATAACAAGCTTTAGCTCTCACAAACACCTGCGCCTACAATTTCATGACCTCTCATTGTAAACGGGGCCCCGAGTGACCCTCTGAATCCCATCAGAAATAACAAAGCTTCAGCTGACTGACCAAACAACAAGGTTTTAACAGATATGAAACATGAGCTTTACATGTTTAGCTCAGAATGAATTAATGAATCGAATTACTTTTTAAATAATGGAATGAATGAATGAATGATGTTAATTAGATTGCTTTTTAAACAAATGGTTGGACAAAATAAAGTGTTAGTCAATTTAAATGAACGAATGAATGAATGAATGAATGAATGAATGAACGAAATGTATGTTAATCAGTTTACTTTTTGAATGAATTAATGAAATGCAGTTAATCAGATTACTTTAACAGCCTTGATCCATTACATATTATCAGATTACTTTTTTAAATGAATTAAAGAACATGAGCTTTATATATTTTAGCTCAGAATGAATGAATGAATGAATGAATGAACAAGATTCATATTGTTAATCAGCATTCTTTCTGAATGAATAAATGAATGATCAAACAAAATGCATAGTTAATCAGATTACTTTTTGAACGAACAGACAAATGGAAAGCAGTGTTAATCAGATTACCTTTTAATGAATTAATAAATAGATCAATGAATAAACAAACTAAATTAATAGTGTTAATCAGCTTACTTTCTGAATGAATGAATGAATGAATGAATAAACAAAATGCATGCAGTGTTAATAGCCTTGATGCATTACAAGGATTGTAATCAGATTACTTTTTTTTAATCGATGAATGAATGAATGAACCAACAAATAAATGAATGAATGAATGAATGAATGCAGGAATGACTGAATGAATGAATAAATGTATGAATGAATGAATCAATGAATGAAAATGCATGCAGTGTTAATAGCCTTGATGTATTACAAGTATTATACTCAGATTACTTCTTTCAATTGAATGAATGGGGGATAATGCAACACAAGTAACAAGCTATTACTTTACATTGATTACTTTTTCAAGTACCTAATAAAGTAACCACAGCTATTATTGTTAATTTATTAATATTAATAAATGTATTTCTTCATTTAGGAGCAATGTAGTTGTAGCTTGAATGCAAATATTGATTTACTCTCTCTCTAAAAAAAATTCAGTATTCCTTATAAGTATAAAACTGCAAACTCAGAAAGTAAAAGTGTCATTCTAAATCAAGCATGTGTACCTAATTTGCTATAACATGGATTCATTCCACGATTCAAAACACCAAAAAAGTTTCAGATTTTTAGTTGAATATGTTTTACAGTACATAATGACAGTAATGACAGCTACATTTTTTTGTAGTTTACAGTGAGTTTACAGTGCAATTTAAAGGCTTAACTAGGTTATTTAGGTTAACTAGTCAAGTTAAGGTGGTTATGGAAGTCATTGTACAGTATAACCATGGTTTGTTCTGTAACCAAAAAACAAGGTGGGTGGGGGGCGGTGGGGGTGGGGCTAATGTTATTGACCTTAAAATGTTTTTTTTTTCAAACAAAAAAAAAGTTTTAAACTTTCTTTTATTCTAGCCAAAATAAAACATATATATATATATATATATATATATATATATATATATATATATATATATATATATATATATATATATATATATATATATATATATATATATATATATATATATATATATATATGGGAAAAACTGAAAAATCCCTTGCTCTGTTAAATATCTTTAGGGAAATAAAAAAAAAGGCTTTTATAGTTCAACCGTATATAAACTTAATTAATTAACTTTATTATTATTATTATTTTTTTTTGAAAATAATATTTTTGAACTAACCAACTAACCAATCATGCAAGCATCCAAGCAAGCAAGCAAGCAAGCAAGCAACCAACCAACTAATTATCTTAGCCTCCAACCAACCAACCAATCAACCTAGCAACCATCAACAACACAAGCAACCAAGCAACCAACCAATCAACCAACCAGCCAACCAACCAACCAACCAGCCAATCTACCAACCAACCAATTAAACAACCAAGCAATTAACCAACCAATAAACCAAACAATCAACCAAACAATTAACCAACCAAGCAACCAACCAATTAACCAAGCAAGCAAGCAAGCAAGCAACAACCAACCAAGCAACTAACCAAGCAACCAACCGACCAATCAAATCAATCAACCAACTAAGCAACTAAACAACCATCAACCACACAAGCAACCAACCAATCAAACAACCAACAAGCCAACCAACCGACCAACCAATTAACTAACCAATGAACCAACCAATAAACCATCCAAACAATTAAACAACCAACTAAACAAAAACAAGCCAAACAACCAACCAACCAACCAATAAACCAACCAACCAACCAATTAACCAAGCAACCAACCGACCAATTAACCAAGCAACCAACCGACCGATTAAATTAGCCAATCAAGCAAGCAACCAGCTAACCAACCAATCAACCCACCAGCCAACCAACCAATAAACCAATCAACCAACCAATCAACCAACCAATTAACCAACCAATTAACCAACCAACCAACCAACCAACCAACCAATCAACCAACCAATAAACCAACCAATTAACCAACCAAGCAAGCAAGCAAGCAACCAACCAACAAATCAATCCAGATCTATGTGAAAAAGTAAATATGCTTTGATAACATATTCCTAAATGAAATAAATCACCCTTCAGGCATCTTTTAATTTATTTTATATATTTATGCAATAAACTGCGAGTGTGCGAAGCTCACAATTTCTGCCTTTAATATGATTAACAGTGCTGGATTGTCAGTCAGCCACAAACACTCGGCTTATCTTGCCTTGCAGAGAGGCCTCTCCGAGTCTCCTTATAACCGCAATCAGGGCTCGACTCTTTTGACTGAGCGACATTCAAAGACTGCTGGCTCTTACTAAAAGACTCCCGAGAAAAATATCTTCACACACGCACACGCGCAGACACCTTTAAAAGAAAAGACAGTTATAGCCATCAAAGCAGAGGATGCATTAAGTGTGTATATTAAGCAGAGCACACACACACTCACAAACACACACACTTGAAAATGCTTGAGCCCAGAGCGACATTAAAGCACTGCCATTACTGTTTTTATTACTGTAGTTTTATGAGGAAAAAATTGCCTTTTATGTGCGAGGCATTTTCAATTGAAGACTGGCAAAACTGCCGGTGATTGAAGAAAGTATTGTGTAAATCGTGTATTTAGAAAAAATAAGTATTTCCTTGAAATCTGTGCAATCAGTGATACTCAAATCTGAAGGCCTGTGTTTAAAAATGGACTGAGTTTTCAAGCTGAGAATTTGAGACCTAATATAATCTTGGCCAGTGAGTTTTCTTCATGAAAGCTAGACAATCAGATCTATTTTTAATGTAATTTTCTAAATATGATTTCTTCTATTATTATTTTTTGTCTTCTTTTAACTAGTATTAACTAGGAGTAGCTATAATTTGTGATGCTGTGTTTTGAATGATCACATTTTAATCAATGGCCTAGAACATTTGTTCTCAAACTTTTAAACCAGCGACCCCCAATGTAAGATCGTCAAGAACTCGTGACCCCCCCACTACCAAAGCATATCCAAACAATAAAAATTTCTTTTAAGCTGTTCACAATATTTTAACTATATTTATTATACAGAGCTCGAAATTAACATTTTTGCTTGGTAGTACTGGTGCTTCTAACTTTTTCGATTTAGGCGCACCAGCCAAAATTTTGTGGCACCCACCAATTATTGCACTGTTACTACAAGTTTTTTAAACAGATTTATTGCATTTGAAATCAACACTAATCAAAACTAACTAGCAAAAAAATATATATGTATGCGTGAGGAAAATATGTCTCAACGAAATCCCGTTATCACAAGAAAATAGATTTTTATAACATAATTAAGTGACCAAAAGATACACGGACAAACCGCTCACCGGCCCTGTACGCACTGCTTGACATGAATTCATCAATGAATCTGTTAACGATAACTGTGCTGTGTTCTCACGAATGGTGTCTGATATTGCTCAGATGCTTTTGACATATAACTTATTATTTGCATATGTCATTTTAATAGCAATACCGCTCTTTTCATGAGCTGCAATATTAGTTTAATCTTAGTCAGTGCAAGCCCTTTTGCGATGGTGTATGTGGTGTTAAATTTTACATATAGCTGCCACTTGCATGGCTGACAGCATCTGGCGATTAAATGAAGGATTAAATAGAACCTCTCGTGCTTAAAATGTGTAGATGTGGCAAACAGTTAGGCCTACCTGAAAATTCCGTCCCACAGACTTTACAGTTAATGCTTTAGTTATTTTATAGCGGACTTGAAGCCAATGGAAGTTTTTTATCCACTCTTCAAAAAGTGTAGATGGTGGATTAACATTCACCACATGATCATTAATCAGATGTGCCATTATTTGTAGCTTTAGGTGTTTCTAAGACAAAATCTGTCAGTGTTGTGTTCATTCTCTCATCTTTAGCACTTTACATTTTCGCGGTTGTAGCTCCTGTCATCTGAAGACAGAAGGCGTTGACTGAGTGATTAACAGCTGATTTTAACCAATCCATTTGTGTTCAGTTCTTAGAGCAGTGGGCCAATAAGAAGAGCGCGAAGGTGTGGCAAGCGTTGCAGGCTTTGTTTACTGCGGCAAGTTGACATGACAAGTTTTAAACTGTTCCTGAGCGCTGCGTTTCAAGTGCAAAGATGCATTCTGCCTGAATGTGTCCTAAATACTTTATGAATTCATCAGTAATTTCTTTTAAAAAATCTGAAAATAATAGCTTTCACTAGTAATAGTGAAAAATATTTATTATAATCACTGAAAATTACACAATTTTTAAATCTTTCTCGCAACCCCTTGAAATTATTCTGCGACCCCCGCAGGGGTCGCGACCTCCAGTTTGGGAACCACTGGCCTAGAAGGCATATTTAATTTATTTTGTGTGTGTATTTGTGTTTGTGTTTACAATTTTATATTGTGTATAAATTTTATAGTTCATTTATTTATTTATTACTGTATTATATATTATATTAATTCTAGTGCTGTCACTGTAATTGAAAGATTACTGTTCAGATAGATAGATAGATAGATAGATAGATAGATAGATAGATAGATAGATAGATAGATAGATAGATAGATAGATAGATAGATAGATAGATAGATAGATAGATAGATAGATAGATAGATAGATAGATAGATAGATAGATAGATAGATAGATAGAGAGATAGAGAGATAGAGAGATTGATTGATTGGCTCAAGCAATAGCTCCTTGGTAAATACTGAACAACTGCATTAACCTATTATGTTGGGTTGTTTATTTTACTAGTAACTTTATTGACATAGTGTATAAAACTATTCATAAAAAAATAGCATACATAAATCCAATACAAATAAATCCATGAATTTCTACAATAAAACTTGTTTTTTTACATTTACACAAATTAGTAAATATATACAAATCATCTGAATTTAAATAAATTAATTAGAGTATAATATTAGCTGGCATGCTATTACTTTAATTTACTATGAGTAGTGTTCTTAAAAAATTCTAATAAACAAATAAATAAATAAATCAACAACAAATAATTTATTTATATATATATATATATATATATATATATATATATATATATATATATATATATATATATATATATTATATATATATATTAAGGGTGTAACGATACGCGTATTCATATTGAACCGTTCGGTACGAGACTTTCGATTCGGTACGCATTACAACCCCAACAATTCGATTCAGACTAACATCTAAAAAGATAAGAGAATAAGCACAATATATAATGTTTTCAGTGCAGCAACCCTCAACATGGCATCCCAAATGACGTAGCAGACAACATGCTGCCTTCCCCGCTGTCATGTTAAACTGTAAAACATTGCTTTTGAACTCAGAATATAACTATATTGAAGCTTGCGCTCATTAGCAATCTTACTGCCTTCTGCGTCAGCCTGCTCGTGCTGGCTCCGCCCCCGTTGCCCCAGCAACCCTGGGCCCCGACACAAAACAGCCAATCTTAATAACCTGTTCACATATCACCACACTCGCCCACCTCCAAACACTACTCCAGTCAGGCACGCACTACACTAGCTCGCAAAATGGCTAGTAACGTTAATGTAATCCCAGACATCCCAAGTCTCCCAGAAGTTTCGGGAGTCTCTCGCAAATGCATAGAGACTCCCGCATGCCCGCAAACGAATGATAATCTTCCGGAAAAGGCGCGTCTCCCCCCTGGTCCATAAATACGTCGCACACCCCTCTCTACCGCATCCCTCCAAGCTCTTCAGGTATGTAGTTCCATATAAAAACTGAATTATTCTTTTGTTTTTATTTGTATAACTACTACAATATTATATTAAATTTTTATAGGAAGCTTTTTGGTTTTGAGTATGAAGAAGGATTTGTCTTATTTGCTGCTAAGCAGAAACCCCGGTAGTATAGCTCTATTACAGTTTAAAGTAAAAAAAAACAAAAAAAAAACAAGATCATACTTTTATGATGTTAGTTTTAATACATTAAAAAAATTTAAATCAGAGAAATCCTCTGGCTTTTTTCTTTTTTTGCTGTATCGAAAACATACCGAACTGAGACACCACTGTCGTATCGAACCGAACCGTGATTTTTGCGAACCGTTACACCATTTATATATATATATATATATATATATATATATATATATATATATATATATATATATATATATATACATACATATATACACATTTATTTATTTTTTTTCATCTTATTTAAACATTTACTTATACATGAAACATAAAAAAGCTGGGTTGTTTCAACTCAAATTCAAGTATAGACAAACACATCTGCTAGGTTAATGTTAAAGAAAGGTTTGTGTTTTTGAATTTTGAATCCAGAATTTTTTTAAATGTGTAACCTATAAGATCATAGTATATAAATAGTAACTACCTCTCAATCAAACAGAATGTATACAGAACAAAAGTTCTGTTGAAATCAATCCAGGATATCTCGAAACCCCAGTATGAACTAGTCTCAAAGACAACAACAATCTGATCATCTTACTGGCTTCTCGCCTTGTGGTGAAAAGTTTAACAAGAGCAAGACTTCCAGCAAAGCTCTGATGTTTAAAAGAAAAAAAAAAGAACAACGAAAGAACAACAATTTAACTTCCACCACCTCGCTTCAACTAAGAGCATGCTGGCCATTTTGTAAGCACCACTAGGGCCAAACTGAAGCTTTTCTGCTGATGTGCTTTGAAGTCTAGCATCCGCTGGCCTCCATTTCTACATGCTGGTTTATCCTGGATATAATGAAGCAATGAATGACAGAGGGATGAGAGAAAAAAAAGAGGCAGGAGAGAGAGAGAGATATTGAACCCGACAGGCTGAGAGTAAACTTAAATTAAACACACCCAACACTATCAGATGGAAAGCTGGCAGACTGAACGTAGGCATATGAGCGCAAAAGGATGGGGAAAATAAGAGCTAGATAGCTAGATGGATGTATACTATGTGTGAGAGAGCGAACCCTTGAGTAAATGTGCTTGTGCTTGAGACAGACTGTCAGGATTGCTGGAAGATTTCATTACAGGCCCACTTTGACTGGCAGCACGCTTCAACATTCACTTTCTCTGTCTCTTGCATGCGCCGTCATCCCGGCAGCTCCCTGGTGTTCAATATCTACTCGTTAATCAATCAATGGAAGTAAATATAGAACGAGGCATCAAGGGAAGGACAATTAGATAGCTGGCAAACATAAACACGCGTTTTCGCTGTCAGCCATGATACAGGTCCAGCCGTGTGAGCACCTGAAATAAATGTCCAAGCTGGAGTAAATAAAGTGCCAACCTGATTGACAACCAACTGAAATACAGACAACAAAGTTTGTTCCATGTCATTTCTCCTAAAAATTGATGTCATTATTTATTTAACATCACACTGTATAGTTTAGTTTTAAAAAAAGAAATATTTAGCAGAAATTTCAGGCTGCTCTTTTCCTAACAATGAAAGTTGAAGGGATGTTGGTTATGTTTTCATGATAATGATGCACTTAAAAATGGGATTGCACCTGAAGAAACACTGGAGCTATAGAGTAAATGAAGTACCAACCTGATCGACAACCAACTGAAATGCAGACAACGAAGCTTGTCCGATGTCATTTCTTCCAAAAATTGGTGTCATAATATATTTAGCTTTATACTGTATGGTTTAGTTAAAAAAAGAGAGAGATTTAGCAGAACGTTCAGGCTGTTCTTTTCTTAACAATGAAAGTGTAAGGTTGATGTTGGTTATGTTTACATGATAAGACACACTTGAAAATGGGATTGCACCTGAAGAGATGCTGGAGCTGGAGTAAATGAAGTGCCAACCTGAACGATAACCAACTGAAATACAGACAACAAAGTTTGTCCGATGTCATTTCTCCCAAAAAATTGTGTCATTATCATTTAGTTTCATTCAGTATGGTTTACTTAAAATAAAAAAAAGAGAGATTTAGCAAAAAATTCATGGTGCTCTTTTCCTAATAATGAAAGTCGAAGGTGTATGTAGGCTATATTTACATGATAACGACGCACTTAAAAATTGGATTGCATTTTTGTACAATTTTAGGTGTAGTCAATTAGTTATTTAACTTATTCTCATTCAAGCGGAAAGTATTATGTAAACAAACCAAGTACTTAGTAATACTACTTTGCAAGAAAGAAAATAAACAAACAAAATAAATAAATAAATAAACAAATAAACAAATAAATAAATAAACACTACACTGTAAAAGATTGTGGGTTCCACACAAGCAAGTTGTGTTGAAACATGAAGAAAAAGTTGTCCCAAAAAAAAAACAACAACCCTAAATTGTGTTGTTTCAGTTCACAAAACAAATAGCAAATGTCCCTTTTTCAGAGTAGAGTTGGGTAAAAAAAAAATATATATATTACAATATTAAGCCTTTCATAATCTATATCTAAAAATAAATAAATAAATAAAACAAAAATTAACAATTAAGCAATTAAGATGGGCTTAATATTGTAATTTATTACTTTTTTTTTATCCAGCATTGAACATTTGGTTTTGTATTACACATTGTTGATTTAACTTCTATTTTATTAATAAATAGAAATTATTAATAAGTATTATATTATATATTAAATAATTAATAAGTTATTAATAAGTATTATATTATATATTAAATAATTAATAAGTCATTTGGAATGGCAAAGAAAGCATTTTGCAGGATTCCAGGAGATCATCAAGATTCTTTGGATTTATCTTCAATGCCTTCTCCTCTATCTTACCCCAGACATGCTCAATAATGTTCATGTCTGGTGACTGGGCTGGCCAATCCTGGAGCCATATGACTTTCTCTACTTTCAGGAACTTTGATGTGAAGGCTTAAGCATAAGAAGGAGCACTATCCTGCTGAAGAATTTCCCTTCTCCTGTGGTTTGTTATGTAATAGGCAGCAGAAATGTCTTGAAACCTCAGGCTGCTGATGTTGCCACGCCCCCATACTGAATGTATCCCCAAACCATGATTTTTTTTTTCTTTACCAAACATAACTGATTTCTGTGGCAATCTTGGGACCATGAGTGTTCCAATAGGTCTTCTGCAGTAATTGTGATGATGCATTTCAATAGATGATCCATCCAAAAAAAACTTTTGTCCCGTAGCATATTTGAATACTGTTTACTGCAGCTTATTGGTAATATTTTGCTTATAAACATTTCTCACAGTGTCTTTAATGTTCTGAAAAAATATATACTATTAATAAAATAATATTTTAATGCACTTATATTCTGAATTGGAAACTACAACTGCCACTAGCTGGCAGTAAATAAGTAATTGTGTGCATGAGTACATCCACATGCACATTTTAACATGGTCACACTTCACAAGCTAACAATGCAATCATATAAAACTGTTTTCCTTTGGAGTAAGGTCATAAATGGCTTAAGAATAAACCAATTGCCACAGCTATATTTTTTCCCCTTACGCCGGTATCTAAATACAAAAACTTGCTTACTTTCAGTTTATTGAAGTGTGCATGTGTGAAAAGTGACAGGAACACATCCTTACTGAGGAAGCACATCCAGAAAGAGCAAATGATTTGCAGAAAGGGAGGAAGAAAAATAGACCAAATTCAGATGGCTTGAGGGTGAGTAAATAATCAGGGTATCTTCCGTCCATTCCATTTCCATTTTCAAATTTAAAAAATATTTAAAAAGCCATTTTTTGGTTTTTCGTTTGCTCACAAAAAACGTAAAAACGAGATTTTGGCTTGATTTTCATTTTTTGGTTTAGGATAATAAAACAGATAAACAACTTTAAAATTCATTATACACATGTAGGCAGTGCTGAAACGCCCCTTTTCCTCTGGGCAATCAAATCTGAGCTTGTGACGTTGCCCTCAAAATAATAGTCCTCTTCGAACCAGCATATGTATATATATATATATATATATATATATATATATATATATATATATATATATATATATATATATATATATACATACATACAGTTGAAGTCAGAATTATTAGCCCCCCTTTGTATTTTTTTTTTCCCTTTTTTAAATATTTCCTTAATGATGTTTAACAGAGCAAGGACATTTTCACAGTATGTCTGATAATATTTTTTTTTTTCTTCTGGATAAAGTCTTGTTTTATTTCTGATAGAATAAAAGCAGTTTTTAATTTTTTTAAAAAACAGTTTAAGGTCAAAATTATTAGCTCCTTTAAGCAATTTTTTTTCAATAGTCTATAGAGCAAACCATCGTTATAAAATAACTTGCCTAATTACTTGCCTAATTACTTGCCTAGTACAATAACCTTCCTAGTTAACCTAATTATCCTAGTTAAACCTTTAAATGTAATTTTAAGCTGTATAGAAGTGTCTTGAAAAATATCTAGTAAAATATTATTTACTGTCATCATTTATAAATATATCAGTTATTAGAAATGAGTTATTAAAACTATTATGTTTAGAAATGTGTTGAAAAAAAATCTCTCCGTTAAACAGAAATTGGGTAAAAAACTGTATATAAACTAAGTTTACATATTCTATCATTTGATCAGTTGGCAGGCTTACATTCATTGCGTCTTTGACCATGCACTGTAAAGCTCTGACAAGGCATCTTTATTTAGCCTGTAACCTATATAAAAGTTAGGAGACATATAATAGATAGCGGAGGCATGAATTGGATTTCGAAAATATGTCAGTTTACTTTTTATATTACTTTTCCCATAAATAATCAACTACTATAACACATTTGATTTTTGTCCATTTTTCAAGCTCTTCATCTTGAAAGCATCTTTTGTGTTCCTCGAATTAAGTAAAATCCAGCATGTTTGGCATAATGGTGGGTAAACAAAGCGCACATTTTCATATTTGGTTGAACAATTCATATTAATATCTGGAAAAGTTGTCAGATGAAATGCTTTTTATTTCATATAATCAATGCTTTGTAACCCCAGTATTAGGTGAAATATTTGATAAAGTTTGCGGGGGGAAAAAGTGGTGAATTTTAATGTGGAATCAGTCTTGTGTTAAAAAGAAAAAAAGAGAGAGAGCCAGACAGAAAGAGAAAGCTGTGCGTGGGCAGGTAATAAGCAGACTTTTTTTTCAATATAGCAGGAAAAGCAACAGCAATATCTTTGCACTAATGGTCTTGTTAGCAACATCAGTGGTAATGCACTCCGCATCTCGCACACTATTAAGATACGCATACATATATACATGCAGACAGAAAGAAATAAGACTGTAGACATCTCAAAGTCTCCTCAATTTGAACAATCAACACCAAAACATTGCAAAAACAAACAAACGAATAAATAAAGCCCAGTTTTTTTGTTTTGTTTTTTTACTACAGAACCTCTCTGTTTTGCACAGAGATGCACAATTCCACAAGATTGATGTAACAAAGCCACAAACGAATACAAAAGGCAGCAAATAAATTCCTGCGGGAGCCATTTTGTTGACTCGTCTTGTGGAGTGGAGAAAGCAGAAGTGATTAGATCACATTATTATCTCAGACTGCCTCAGGACCATTAGGGACAGAACACATGCACACATCAGCACAGAACACATGCTTTCAGTCAGATAACAAACCCTTACAGCGCTGACAACTCAATCAAACATACACACGCGTATACCGTCGGCTCTGAGTGTTTGAGGTTTGTTCTCCTTTAAAGTTTCTTCATCTTATTTGTGGCCTTTTCTTGTTTGACGAACTGCGCAGGACTTTTATTAGCATTTTCAGAGTGTTTCCAAAACTTCAGCTTGAGTTTTAGTCTACATCTAACTCTACAATGATCAAAACCTTGAGTAATAAAGTAGCCATACAGTGTAAAAAGTGATTAGTTACCTAAAGTGAGTAATCTCATTGGTTTAAAAGCAACCAGTTGGCTTATTGTACATGTTGTAACTTGGAACTGTTAAGTTGACTTTAGGTCAAAATTAACGGTATTAATAACCATTAACTAAAATGGCCATGATTTCAACGGTAAAAAAACTGTAAAATTGCTACAGTAAAAATCTGTAACCTGGTTAACATTATATTTCCTTAATATATATGGCTAATAACTGTAAATTGATTTTTGCAGAGTTCCCTTGATGGCACATCACTTTTTATGCTTTTTGTTGACATTACTATGGATCTTTTTAGTTGTTTCCCCTTCAGTTATGTATATTAGAGATTCATGTTACATCTAATGTTGATAAACAATGTTTATTTCATGACTTAATTTTATGCGTATTACCATACTGGTGTTTAGTAGCTGTGTGAATGACACTGAGCACCTTCCGTATACTAATACACTTTTCTGATTGTGGGAAAAGTTGTTTGAGATGAGGATTGGTCCATTATGTAATTTTCTAAGCACCACCTGCATATTGCTGTGCTAACGTGTCTATCTTTGTAACAAAAGATGTGTAGATGTTGGTAATTCAAAATAAAGACATAATAATAATAATAACATAACAATAACATAAAATAATAATAGGCAGGTAGTAAGCTGGTAGTTAATAGCATGAATTGTGACCCAAACTAAAGAGTTACGACTCAATTTATTTATAAGCACTTGTAACACCACATGTGGAACCAAAGTGATGTACAGAAATAAGAAAACAACGAGAAACAGAAACATAACCTAAAAGAGGCACCATTTACAAGACATCTTTAAACGCAAAAGAAAACGAGTACGTGTTTAGCGCACTCTGACATAAAGCTAGTGTTGGAGAAGATTTCACAAATGGAAGAAGGTCGTTTAAGAGCCTTGAAGCTGCAACAGAGAAATCCCTAACACCTTGACATTTTAGTTGAGAACAAAGTTAATTTGAATAATTCTCCTAACTTTACTCACTTTAAGTAACGCCAACTAATCGCTTTTTACAGTGTACTAACAAAAGTCCTGTTTGTGGTATGTTAGTTAATTTTCATGTTAACTAAGGCGTGGTTTACAAACCACTTTTCGCCAAAACTGTCAACTTTTTAAAGTTTTGTCAGGTTGTTTACACAACAATGTTGTTTTTGGGACTGAAAACACAATTTGAAAACTGGTTTCAAAAAAGTTGCGACTATTTTTGTGTTTTTGTTAACACCCAAAAGCGAAAGTCTTAAAAACAATGGCGTCAAGCATGTGCAAAGAATGCATTTAGGGGAGTGTAGATTAAATGCAAGTGGAAAACTACACACCAATGGCGAAGTATGTAGTAGTGTTGTTCAGCAATGTGGATTTACTTCACATTACAACAAAATACAGAGACGTATCTTATCCACATTCAACACAATCTCACGGCAGTTCGTAACTTTGATTTAGTGGCTAATTCATATGAATTTGTACAATCTCATTCATACAGTTAAGTACGATTTGCTCATTCCCCCAAGACGGTTGGGTTTAGGGGCAGGGTTGGGTGCTAAGCCTTCTTTTTAAAATCGTACATTTTCGTATGACTCAACTGACAAAACGTAAAAAAGTTATGTCTCCTCATCAGGCTGGCACCGTGCCCCTGACGCCATGTCATCACTTCCCTACAGGTACTGTTTACTAACATGGTGACAGCGCCAATTACTGGCCTGGCATATTACAATATTTTCTGACAATTGCATAGATATGTGAATGTTGATCATTTGAAAAATATATTATGTAGAAGTTTTCAAAACATTTTTGTTTTTGCTACATTGTTGTATTATGTAAAAAGCCTAATTTTTAAATATTCACACTTTACACACATTTTCGATGTCACCACAAGTGGCGCTACAGAGGTCACCACTGTAACACATATTTTAGATTTATTTTCTCCATTCTCCATAAGTCATTTGTATATATGGGGATTTGTTTAGGGAAAGGTAATTTGCACATTTAAACATACACGCTGTGCAAATTCAATTCTGTAAATAGCAGTGTTTTCCTAGCTATATCATTTTAGACTATTTGGCAGATTTCAAGATTGAGAGCAATCGAACAAGAGTACATTCTAAAGAAAACGCGGGGTTGTTGTAACCCAAAATTGGGTCAAGTGTGGACAAACCAAATCACTGGATTAAAAAGTGTCAATAAAATTTAATTGAAATAAAAAAACACAATAAATATTGGTTATTGTAATCCAAAGTTGGGTCAAATTTGGACCAAAGCAACTTTCGGTTACAACAAAACTGCACTTTTTTGTGTAGAATTTGTAACAGAAACTTACTACCACATTTCAAGACCTTTGCTATTGTATTTGTGGGTCATATGGGTGTTTTTATTGTTAATGGTGGATGTTTTTACTGTAAATAGCATCTACCATCAGGACATCATAATTACGATTATTTCTGATTGGCCTTTTTTTCATGAGTGAGTGTAAGGTGTAAAATGTATAAGAATGTAAAATATATATATATATTTTAAAGGTAATGAACAGTGCCATGTGTGAACTGTATTGAAAGGGTCTGTACACTGTTAATCCTGTTTAGAGAGAGCAAATGACACACACTCCAAAACACAGTGTACTGAAACAGCATTGTGCTAAGAGGCTTACAGGAAAAGTGTCACACATGCGTTGGCGTACTGTAAGTATGTGTGTGTCGACATGTGGAGAATCCTGAAGTATTTGCCATCATAATGGTGTCTGAATGAAATGGCGGCACTTGACTGGATGATGAGGGTTTCTTTAAGTGCTCAAATGTTGCAGTGTCAATCCCAGCAACACCACACACACACATAAACAGTTTATATGCTTTTGTGCTCCTTGTAGTGAAACTGATTAAAATGACTAGTGTTCTGCACAATTCTATGAGCCTTCTTTCTCACTCCGTTTCATGCTTCAGACTTCTTCTTCTCTATTTCGTTCAGTGTGACTTTCCAGACCCTTAGCGGCATGTCCCGTGGTGAATTGTTCGTAAGCTTCTCACCGGATCAGGTCTCACATCCGCTGCATCAGTAACGCGTCTTCTTGTGTGTGTGTGTGTGTGTGTGTGTGTGTGTGTGTATGTGTGTGTGTGTCTGAGGTTTGTGTACTCAGCTTTGATGTTCTGTCTCCCATGATTACACCAAGATAATGTCACAGAGTCTTTGGCGTCAGTTCACCCGTTTCATCAGCCTTCACAAACACTTGTGCGAACACTCACACACACATGCAAATGAACATTCAGGGAAACAGAAGAGGGGCTTCTTGCATCTCAGAGCACAAAAAAACAGCAAGTGATGGGAAAAAAAGAATGAATAGTAAATGTATATGTTTTCAGGAAATATTTAGAGTGACGTTTGCCTGAGTAAAACATATAACATTATACTAGAGCAGATCTGTCCAATTCTGGTGCAGGATGTGATAACTGTGTTGGACTTAAAGGGATAGTTCTCCCTAGAATTAACATTTTCTCACTATTTGCTCACCCTTTACTATTTTCAAAAGTCCACACACACACACACACACACACACACACACACACACACACACACACACACACACACACACACACACACACACACACACACACACACACACACACACACACACAATGCCTCCCACTTGTTAAGGGTCCAAAAGTAATTGGACAATTGGTTTCTAAGCTGTTCCATGGCCAGGTGTGTGTTATTCCCTCATTGTCCCAATCACAATAAGCAGATAAAAGGTCCAGAGTTCATTTCAAGTATGCTATTTGCATTTGAAATATGTTACTGTCAAATCTCTAGATGAAATCCAAAAAGCTTTCACTATTAGTCAAGCAAGCCATCATTAGGCTGAAAAAACAAAACAAACCCATCAGAAAGAAAGCAAAAGCATTAGGCGTGGCCAAAACGTCTTTTTGGAACATTCTTAAAAAGAAAGAACGCACCAGTGAGCTCAGCAACACCAAAAGACCCAGAAGACCACTTAAACAACTGTGGTGGATGACCAAAGAATTGTTTCCCTGGTGAAGAAAACACCCTTCACAACAGTTGGACAAATCTTTCCAGGAGGTAGGTGTATGCGTGTCAAAGTCAACAATCAAGCGAAGACAACACCAGAGTGAATACAGAGGGTTCACCACAAGATATAAACCATTGGTGAGCCTCAAAAACAGGAAGACCAGATTACAGTTCTAAAAAGCCTCCACTGTGCTGGAACAACATCCTATGCACAGATGAGATTAAGATCAACTTGTACAAGAGTAATGGGAAGAGAAGAGTATGGAAAGGAACTGCTCATGATCCTAAGCCGTGAAGCATGGTGGTAGCAGTGACATGGCATGGGCATGTATGGCTGTCACTGGAACTAGTTATCTTGTATTTATTGATGATGTGACGCCTGACAAAAGCAGCGGGATGAATTCTGAAGTGTTTTAGGCAACATTTTTTGCTCATAATAAGTCAAATACTTCAGAACTCAGGACAGTGCTTCATAGTGCAGATGGAGAATGACCCAAAGCATACTACAAAAGCAACCAAATAGTTTTTGAAGGGAAAAAAGTGGAATACTATGCAATGGCCAAGTTAATCACCTGACCTGAATCCGAGTGAGCATGCATTTCACTTGCTGAAGACAAAACTGAAGAGAAAATGCCCCAAGAACAAGCAGGAACTGAAGACAGGCAGGCCTGGCAGAGCACCACCAGGAATGAAACCCAGCATCTGGTGATGTCTATGCGTTCCAGACTTCAGGCTGTACTTGACTGCAAAGGATTTGCAACCAAGTCTTAAAAAGTAAAAGTTTTATTTGTGATTATTATTCTGCCCAGTTACTTTTGGACCTTTAACTAGTGGAAGGCAAACATGCGAACTGTTGTAATTCCTACACCATTCACCAGATTTACCCTCACCTGTCAATACCCTCAAATAAAGCTCACAGTGTGCAGTTAAAGCACATCTTGTTCATTTCATATCAAATTCATTGTGTTGGTGTATAGAGCCAAAAATGTTAGAATTGTATCGATGTCCAAATATTTATGAACCTAACTGTGTGTGTATAAATATATATATAAATATATATATATATATATATATATATATATATATATATATATATATATATATATATATATTGATTTGTAACTACTCAAATAAGTTAAAGCCTGACTTTGCTTAAACAAAAGTCTTGTCACTTAACAGAAATAATCTTCACTATAGAATATAAAGTCATTGTGCAATGAAAAAAAAAATACATACATCTCTGCAATGACTCAAATAACGTATTAATAAAGTCATTTGGAATGGCAAAGAAAGCATTCTTGCAGGACTCCCAGAGTTCATCAAGATTCTTTAGATTCATCTTCAATGCCATACCCATCATCTTACACCATGCTCAATGCTGTTCATGCTCGATGACTGGGCTGGCCAATCCTGGAGCAACTTGACCTTCTTTGCTTCCTGGAAATTTGATTTGGAGGCTTAAGTATGAGAAGGAGCACTATCCTGCCGAAGAATTTGCCCTCCTCTCTGGTTTGTAATGTAATGGTCAGCACAAATGTCTTGATACCTCAGGCTGTTGATGTTGCCATCCTCTCTGCAGATCTCTCACACGCCCCCATTCTGAATGTAACCCCAAACAATGTTTATTCTATCACCAAACATGACTGATTTCTATGAGAATCTTGAGTCCATGATGATTCTAATAGGTCTTTTGCAGTATTTGTGATGATTGGGATGCAGTTCAAAAGATGATTTATTGGAAAAATCCACATTCAGCCACTTATCCAAATGATCAGCTAGAAAGTCAATTTATTATTTGTTGCTCTTACAACTGGGATTGACGACAAGACTTTCGTCAGGTAGTGTGTATACGTATATAATGCTTTATAATGATGTCGGTTTCCAGGCCATTACAAGGGTGCTGTGAGAGCATGTATTTGACTCAAGACAAAAGATCCTATTTCCACATCAGGTACACAGTACCACTCTTATATTTTGTATCTACTGGCTGTAGATACTATAATTTTTGGCTCCTTTTTCAATGTACAGGTTTAACCAATTTTATTGCTTTTACAAAAGACTGTTTTCAATTTTAACTAACTGACAGCATTGCCATTCTCTATGAGACATATTTAACAGTAAATGGATTAAACGCAGATAGAAAAGCACTAATTGTTTGAACCACAGGTTACATGGACCATTCATTTCAAAAGAAAAAGTGCCGTGTGAGCTCAGATCGAATCAGTTTACTACATGGACCCATTATGATCACACAGTCTGTGCAGTGCTCTGTTCTGAAATGTTGTTCCACTTTTGGTGTATTGGCTGATTAATACTTAATATTAAGAATTAAATAGAATTGTGAGATCATGTTATGATATCTCAGATATTTAAACAAGCTTAAATGTGAAGTATGTAGGATTGACACCTATTGGTTGAACTAAGTATTGCAGTGCAAATTAAAAATATTGGAGTTTTGTTTCACCTAGCCCCTCCCTCGATGACTCGATGCACATGCAGGTTGCCAGATTGATGACAGCATGCCTGGTGATCAAGCATTACACTCTAAGCTGCTCAGCTAATGTCTACAATTGTAATATTTGTTTTATTTACTAATTGAATCTGTGTCTCATTTCAGAGGTTGCTACTGTCCTCCGGAGGTTGCGTTTTCAGCTGCGCCCACAAATATTGAGGCAGCCTTCATGACTGAAATGAAATGTGCTGTGTTTTCCACCAAGGCAACCTGGGGTGATGAAATATAATTGGGTAAACTGGCAGTGGGTGGAGTTACAGAGACCAAAACAAAGACAAACATTGCAACATGGAACAAACGTCTTCAAAAGAAAATAACTGACTTTAGCATCGCTTTTCAGATTAACAAGTATGTTCATATAAGATGTTTCTTAAATATCTGAAAAAATACCATCTTTGAATTAACTAGTTCACAAATGTTAATATAGTTCACAAATCATTGTTCATTGCAATTTGTCAACTGATTTAACAGGTTTGTTCACAAATTAAACAAGTTAAGCACCACTATCTAATCTCTGGTCAGGCAAATTCTGCTCCTTTAAAATAACTTCTTATATAGCTTCGTTTAGAAAAGTCTGCATGCATGTTGATTACAGACACTTAAAATGTATACTTAAAGTGATAGTTTACCCAAAAATGAAACTTTTACTCACTATTTACTTACAGTCAGGTGTTTTTTTTTTTTTTGACATTTTTCCCTTTTTTTAAAAAAAAAACAAAACAAAAAAAAGATAGTTTGAAGAAACCCTTGAATTCTATAAGACAAATGGATACTATGGAAGCCACTGGTTACAGCTTTATTATTATTTTTATTATTATTATTATTTAAAACCTCTTGAGTTCATTGGTCCAAGAGCAGGCTAGCTCGCTTCAACCCATCTATTAAGTTTGACAGGTGTCATTCTGGTTCAGCTACTTTAATTCTTATGTCCTGCCCTTCCCTGCTTTCTCTTCGGAGGCAAATTTTTGTCTCATTGTCTGCTACTGTTGACAGTCCTCACTGTCAAATTGGTTTAATTTGGGTTTTCCCAACTGGCCTTATTTTACCTTCTCATTTTGCAGACTTTGTAGCCTTATTAACCCGTCTGGCTAGGCGGTTAATTCTTCTGGAAAAGCTCTCACCCACCTTCTCAAACTAGGGTTGCGACTATGGCCGACAGACAACACGATGCTGAGCCAGCATTGTGATCCTCTGCCCCATCCCCGTCGCAGCAGCAACCCGCTTGTGAAAAATACACACTTAGGCCTCGTTTACACTAATACGTCTTAGTTTTAAAATGGCATTTCAGAATGAAAACGATCCACATTCACACTGGCATTTTATCTAGCATTTCTGAAAAGCCCTCCTTCCACACAATGCCGCTGAAAACGCACATCACATGACCACACACAAACACACAGGTTCGCGCGCGTCTGAGCTCCAGCAGTCAGCAGATGATTAGTGCAGAAAACCCCAGAGAGCAGTCCACGTCGGACAGTTTATTAAAGATGTACCGCTGGATCGCGTCTCACTGTAGTTGTAAAGGTGATATTTAATTAATCTTGTCTCTATCTAACAAATCTTCCGTCTTTTGAATCTATTAGGTAACGTGTCACAGCGTAAGTACACTGCGTTAATCTTTCACTTTCACACTTGTACTTAATAATTTTAGGGAAAACCTCAGATACTGTTGGTTGGTTCCTGTGGGTTGTGCACCTTTTTTACCATGCAACTTTGTCGACGCCATTATAACGACACAGATCACTCTGCCTATTCATGCCAGAGTCCTGTTGAAAAAGTGATTGACAGGTGGTAATTTGTGTGTAACTTATCATTATTTATTTATGATTTGGTTATGGGTAAAACAAAGACTATGCGGGTCAGGTAGTTTAAACGGTACGCTACAAATAATTAATTCATTATGAATGAATTAATTATTCATAAATAATTAATTCACCGCCACCTATGACGACGATGCCTTTGTCCATCGCAATATTTCACATTAGACATCGTAAGATGCCAAATTGGTCGACTACGGCCAACCCTATCTCACACTTGTTGGATAAGAAATGTTTTTTATTTTATAAAATTAGAGAAAATTAGGTACTCTCTTTGACAAC
Organism: Danio aesculapii; assembly: GCF_903798145.1. NCBI lineage: Eukaryota > Metazoa > Chordata > Actinopteri > Cypriniformes > Danionidae > Danio > Danio aesculapii. The sequence continues at coordinate 34,471,246 of NC_079438.1, read as the reverse complement.
CTACCACTATTAGTCTAGAATGACTATTAGACTGAGAATGAATATTAGACTATATAGTCCCTACGCCCAACTCCTAGCTTGGTACTGGATCCTAATTCTGGTCAGCACATTGTAGACCTGTATTTTCTGTATGTAAGATTGCACTAGTGTGTTTTCTTTTTTTTTTTTTTGCTCAAAATACCCTTCAGTGTATTCGCTTACTTTTACAATGCTTACTGTTACTGTTTATATTACTGTTTAGAAAGAAAAACAAACATGTTGTCATGTTGAACTATCCCTTTAAGTGCAGCAGTGAAGTAAATATGCTTAATTACTGTCCACCACTGCATATTTTTCCTCAACATAATACTTTATTACCATTCATATTCAAAGTACAACTACATGCCAAAGTTTATTAAACTTCAGTGAAATAACATGCTCTACCTGAGAGCAGGAAACAGCAGTCTGCTCTTTCTCACCCCGGCACTGTGGGAGAAAACACTGTAATTTTTAATCCTTTTAAAATGTGTCGACAGGGTCGAGTTTCCAACTGTTAAGATAATGCTCGTCTCTCTGTATCTGTTTCTCTCACGGCCTCAGTCTGTGACTCTGTCTTTCTCTCTCCATCTGTCGCTCTCTCTTTCGAAAAAATGTCTCGCCTTGTCTTTGTCTATTCATCTGTTTTTTTTTTTCCCTCAAACTCGATCTCTCTATCAGCCTCTCCGTCACTTTCGCCGTTCGCTCCCGAAGCATTTCTTTGAAATGCATCTAATTAGCGCGGGACTCATCGTACGGGTTAAATTAAATTGCAGAGATACACGGAGGATGGAGGTCAATAGCTCCATAAAGACCGGCAGAGCTGATAATTGGGCTGGCTTCTCTTTTTCGTGCATGATCAAAATGCCAGTGGACAGAGCGTTGTCTGCCTCGGAGAACGCCTGGGAGAGCGGCTTAGACTAGCTTTTTTTTTTCTTCCTTTTAAGAGGAAAACTGGAATGAAAGCATTTATTTTTAGAGAAATGAAAGGGAAAGAGGTCTGACCAATCACATCCTGCCTTTGCGCAGTTCCCTGTCTAGGTCTAAATACCAACCTGTGAAGGGAAGAACTTGGGTGGAGAGAGAACAAATGCTAAGAGAGAATAGGAAAGAAAATGAATGAGCAGTTGAGCTGAGCAGTATGACAGTTTTCACTGCGTGACAGTAGAGATATGTCAGCTGTAGAGGCTTGCGGTTTACTTTGTATATGGAGTCCAAGGAAGACTGTGTTACCTGGAGAACACTTATACTGTAAGGATTTAGATTAATGTCAATGAGAGATACTCGGGGTTGCAGCACCTCACAGATGTTTGACTGTGGGCAGGACTGCAGTATTTAGAATTGAGGGTGATGAAGATGTGTAGAACTGAATAAAACAGTGCATTTCTTTAAACAAAGAAAGAATAATTAATTACTTTTATAATATATACATTTTAAGTAAAAAAAGTATTAGCAGTGACATTTTTGTTCTTTTTTTCAAACAATTTCCCTGGTGGTGTTTACCAGAGAAAGAAATATGTATAGATATATACACTGAAAAAAAAGTAAATGATCACTTAGTCCTGACAGAATATGTTTTTATGTCATTGCAACTTCTTAAAATAAATTAATCATGTTTTAACTTAATTATATAATATAAGCTGTTTTATGTCAGTTCAAAATAATATAAGTTTAATGGACTCATTCGGTTAATTTGATTCAAATTTAAGGCAACCATTTTTTTTACAGTATAGAATTATAACACGTTTATAAATATAATAGTTTTAATCAGGGCTTTACATTAACACCCGCCAACCCGCCAAATGCGGGTAGATTTCAGTGGTGCCAGGTAAGACAACCATTTTCCCAGATAATAATTCTTAAAAGCAGGGTTCGACAATAAGGATGGTCCAATATGCATGCAAAGGCGATCTTAGAATTGAGAAGCAACAAGACTGACAAAGATATTTTACGTTCGCAACTTCATGCGAGCAAAGCAGGTGAATATGGAATGAGAGGATAATCTGAGGTGACAACAGCTGAGGTGACGCGCGCGACTGTTTATAACGCGTGCACGCTCCTGTTTCCTTTCGTGAACAAACTGTATAGAAACACAACTGATGTCATCGAATCTATTTCAAATAGACTAGACAATAAGTTATGAACATGCTCCCACAGTCTTGCAGCTTTTAAGATTTCCAGACCTATTGTAAGCAGCGCCAGTTGCTTTCACTTTAACCATTCTTTGAACAGATTATTTATGGGTCTAACATTACCCGTGTGTGTGATCATCCTTTCATTAACACACGGTATGTTTTTTGCCCGCTTTCTTTTGCGTTAATATGGTTTAATTATAATTTTTTACAATACCGTTGCTTTAATGGGAGATTAACTCCTTATTTATGTGTAGTTAACTGGTGATGTAGGACCTTTAGCCAGGGCAAATTACTGCGCATATGTTTTGTTAAATAAAAAGTAGAGTATACAGCTATATTTTTGCTTGTTTTGACACATTTAAAATTTGTGGCTAAGAAATAATTAATTGTTTTTGTTTGGTGTGGGCAGAGACACACATACACACACACACACACACACACACACACACACACACATATATATATAGAATTGAAATATATAGAAAGAAACTACTGTTATGTATAACAGTAGTTTCTTCTGCAGACAATCTAAAATATATATTGCTTAACAGGGATAATAATATTGACCTTAAAATAGGTTTCAAAATATTATAAACTGTTTTCATTCTCGCCGATATAAAACAAATAAGCATTTCTCCAGAAGAAAAAATATTATAGGAAATACTGTGAAAAATTCCTCTGTTAAACATTTGGGAAATATTTATAAATATATAATCGTGACTACAATTATGATCAAATTAATCGTGATTATGATTTTTCCCATAATCGAGCAGCCCTACACCCTGCCATGGAAGAATGAATATAGTGGAAACCATGGATGACATAATTTGTTTCTATTTTATTATTTCGGTGAATTGCACCTAATAAATGGTAAGCTGAGTGTTACATAAAACTGTATTGCAAATAATTCATTTTAATTCACCAATGCATCCATCATAGGTTTTAGCTTTAAAGTTCAAACTAAAAATATAGATAACAATACAACCATGTTAGAATATTTAATAAGCAGCAGGGTTACTAAATCACTATTACGAAAATTGCAATACTAGTACTATGGTACTATGATATAACATCACACATGCACAGAGAGAGAGAGAAAGTTTGAAAGCTGAAAGTGGTTTGAGACAGAGAGCAGTGTGTCGCGACGCTCTCACCTATAAAAGTCACGGAAATGCCAGGTCACTTGCTCTCATACTGAGGAATCAAACAAACGTGAAGGTGTGAGGTCCTCCAAGATCACAAACACACATCCATACGCAACCTCCAAACACCTCTTGCTTTTTTTTTTTTTTTTTTTTTTTTTTTTGACAGGACTGTCGACAACTGACTTCCTCGTGCCTTTGATTGCTTTGTTATGACTGCCCTCATCCCCTCCCAATCCCACGCTACTGCTCCCTTTTTGATGATTACTCTTTAATAAAGCATCTCTTTGAAGAGCGTTGGCTCATACTCCTGTTTGCTGGCGCAGGTTGATGACACGGAAGCTCAGAGACTGTCACCAGCACACGACATCACAGGGGCCTCAGATAGTGAGAAGTCTTTAAAAATTCATTAGCGGGGTTAATAATTAAGATATATGGAAATGACAGGCATCGCAGCCTGGGCGAATGATTAAGTAGGTGAAGTGATCTACATCAGTGAGGCTATGGAAGTATATATCTAGAACTGACTGATTGGAAATGCATGCCTCTGTCTAAATGTTTTACGAAATGTAAAATATGTTGCTCTGGGTATATTTTGTTGCATGTTTCAGTTGACCAATCCACTAGAGGGCTTTACTTATGCCGAGTTACTAATGCCGAGTTCAGACTGCACAATTTTCAAAGTAGTCGTGTCACAGATGTTTTTTTACACTTCATAACTATCTGGCGTAGTTTTAGGTAGATGGATGGCGACAGGGAATGGCCAAATTTACCAAAAAATATTTAAATAAATAAATAAAACCCTGTTCTCAAACTAAGCCATGCTTGTTGATATTGTGCTCTATACCTTTGTAACTCCTCCCTTAACTTCCCGCTGGCCTGGATTCGCCGTAATCGCTGAGAGTAATCACATGGCATGGTTTTGAATCGCCAACAGGTCCAGATATTTAGCATGCCAATTATCACATGAGTGTCATCGATGATTGTTACTCACACAAACGAGCACAGATTTCAGGCATTTGTCTGTGATTTATTAAAACCTGTCAGAGAGTCAAAAATCGGGGCTAAAATCATGCAGTATGAACTTGGCATTAGAGTACATTTTGCTGTACATATTAGATACAAAAATGCTTCGCTAAACCCAACTAATAGTGTTTTCAAAGTAAAGGTAAGTTAAAAGTGCACAACAACCAAGTAGTTTTACCTTGATTTTACATTGTTTTTAGCACTTTTGTGGAACTGCTTCACCAGACTCGAACCTGAGCACTCTACATCATAACGACAACTAGGGATGGCTTGATTTTGTCCAATAGAATGTAATATCTTGATATTGATACTAAATAGATACTATTGGCAACAAATAGCCAGCCTCAAAAGTTGAATTTTCAAGTTAAATAAATAAAACAACTTTATTTTAAACAATAATAATGATCAACAACAATAATAATAATAATAATAATAATAATAATAATAATAATAATAATAATAATAATAATAATAATATCATTATCATCATCAACAACACAATAGTAATAATAATAATAATAATATATATATATATATATATATACATATATATATATATATATATATACATATATGTATGTTTATATATATATATATATGTATGTATATATATATATATATATATATATATATATATATATATATATATATATATATATATATATATATATATATATATGTATATATATATATATATATATATATATATATATATATATATATATATATATATATACATATATATATACATACATATATATATACATACATATATATACACATATATATATATATATATATATATATATATATATATATATAAATATATACATACATATATATACATACATATATATACATACATATATATAAATATATACATACATATATATACATACATATATATACATACATATATATATATATATATATATATATATATATATATATATATATATATATATATATATATATATATATATATATATATATATATATATATACACACATATTGATGTATATTGATAGTTATATATTATATATACATGTTGATGATATGTATATATATACTAGCCCCACCTAGTACAGGAGCCAATCATCGATCGCTATAGACTGACATTTCTTTTGGGAAGAAGCTTTTTGTGGTCAACAAACGCACTGGAATCTCAGTGAATCCTTGCTTCACAGACATAAGAAATATTTTCACATAAAGCTTGAAATTTGTACTTTTAAATGAACCAACTATACTTGAAAACAAAAGTTTTTTGGACTTGTAGTCAGTATGAAACAAACGCAAGGTATAGTCCGTCCAGTCAAACGCACATGACATGAAAGCAGCAACTACTCAAATGCCCACAAAGTTGTAAACAAAGAGACGCTGTCATTTCTGGAGGAGATGGTTGTTTGGATTTATTTGTGAATTACTTCAGAAGACCAGCGCAATCAGACGATCATTATTCAGAGGATGACAATATGTAGAATGGCCATAAATGAGGTTGGTGTTGCGATCTAGTTCCTTTTGAGTGCGCATGCGCATTAGCTCGGGCAACATGAAAAAAATGCTGATTTTGTTTGATCCAAACATTTAGAAACTAAACTTATGACACGGTTGTTGTTTAATTTTATTTGTAATTTCAAATATGTGTCTAGTGTGTGGTCTAAAATACTATGGGAATACTATTTTATCAAGTGTTTATTATTAATAAATTAAACTGATAAATCATCGTAACATCCATTCCATAGTCTTAGAATATGATAATATAGTCAAGGTATGACTTTTCAGCGACACCGGGTGAAAGAGCAACGGAGTAACAGATAATAGCAGAATATATTGTCTATGACTTGGACATGTCACAGTGCAGCAGAAGAGAAGAAATATGTATTCTCAAAGCAAAATCTATCCTTGACTCCAAACACACACACACACACACACACACACACACACACACACACACACACACACACACACGCACACACACACGCACACACACACACACACACACGCGCACACACACACACATACACACATACACACAGAGAGAGGTAGGCCACTGAGAGCCCTTTAAAGTTATTGTTTACTATTGATCGCTGAGGTCTACGGTATGAGGGCAGTCTGCTGGAAAAAACAACTGACCCTTATGCTCTAGTGTGTGAGAAACTGTGTGATAGAATGATACTGTGTGATAGCGTGAACCACCACTGCAACGTGAATTGAACTACACTTTTGGATTTGTGTACATGCTTCTTCAGTATTTGTGGTTTTTGATTTACAATCTTGTGTCATTCAAAATGTGTTCCACGTAAATACATTAAAGTGTGTCAATGTGTCAATCGATAAAAGAATGTGTAACTAAAAATCACAAAATTCGATCAATCTAGATTAATCACAAATTTACAGTCTTAAAATAAAGAAACAATCTAGTTAAAGAAAACAGAACTTCTACAGTAGTTTTACTATTTTATTATTTTTAGCATTTATTATTTTTAACTTGAATGAGTGAAGAATCGCTACACTGAGGTAGTTTTGGTCACCTACTGATGTCCAGTGGTCTCTCATAAGTGCAATAGAAATACTTTCTGCAATCTGACTCATTTCTTTCTTTTTTTTTTCTATTTCTTTTTTCAGTGTCATACAGTTCATGTATGCAGTCTGTCAATATCCAATTACTAATGGATTCAGTTACCTTTACAGCTGTGTTTTTTGTTTTTGTTTTTGTCAACAACTTTGGTTTAATCCAAATTTCCATCTGGAAGGTTTTTATAACGATTCCTGCTGTTCCGAACACGGGTCTTGTCTTCAGTTGAAATATTATTAAAATATTCTCTGAAGCCTCATCACACAATGATGGCAAAAAGTTGGGTCAAACTTTATCAAACAATTCAATTATGTTAAAAAACTATTCATTCGTTACAATTTTGAGATTAATTTCAAGCATTATTGTGTTAAAGTTCACCCAGAAATAAATTTTTACTATTTACTCATCCTTAAGTGGTTCTGAACGTTTAGGAGTTTCTTTCTTCGATAGAACACAAAAAAAGATATTTGTACATGTTTATTCATTTATTCTTTATAAGCGGCACGGTGGCTCAGTGGTTAGCACTGTCGCCTCACAGCAAGAAGGTCGCTGGTTCGAGTTCCATCTGGGCCAGTTGCCATTTCTGTGTGAAGTTTGCATGTTCTCCCTGTGTTCATGTGGGTGTCCTCCGGGTCCTCTGGTTTCCCCCACAGTCTAAAGACATGCACTATACAGTAAGTGAACAAAACAAAACTGGCCATAGTGTGTGTGTGTATGTGAGAGTGTATGGGTGTTTCCCAGTACCGGGTTGCAGCTGGAAGGGCATTCGCTGGGTAAAACATATGCCGGAATAGTTGGTGGTTCATTCAACTGAGGTGACCCCTGATAAATAAGGGAATAAGCCAAAGGAAAATTAATGAATGCATGCATTGTGGAATTGACTGAGTGCACTTCAGAATAGTGCACTATATTTCACTCTCTCGCACTCGTTTAAATACTCCTGAAATAAATAGTCCCTGCATGATTTTTGCTGTTGCTTTTGACCATTATTTATAATGCATCACTAAAGCTTCCATGACAATGTGCCAAGTTTATTATGTGACACACCGTGGCACTGATGTGTTAGTTATATTTATTTTTATTTATTTATTTTTTTTTACTTTTTTGCAAATATTGACAAATCTTCAAATTACGTTATGAAATATTTGATAACATGTATTTTGCTTTTTAAACTGCTTAATAGTGATCATATAATTTGGTATATGATGGATGATGGGTGACGCAATGTTAGTCTACACTGCAAGAGAGATTAGGGCTGCTGTATTTACAACATGTCAATTCATTAAATGTTTCCTGAAATATGTGAAACGGTCAATTAATATTTTAAAGCTGCCCAATAATGAAAATATGGGTATGCCAAGGCATAATAGAATAATAAAAGATCAGTATATGGAAATGGGCATACTGTCAGCCTCAGACACCACTGTTTCCTCATTTTCATGTAAATTCCATGAGTGTAAAACCCTGGTGGACAATGGGCCAATCAGAGGACAAAACAAACTGTGACAAGATTCATGGGCCATGCCCTCTTGATTTGCTTGTATGCCTAATTTGGGTCATTCATCCTGACCTGACGAGCAGCCATGTCAACAAGCTCTGAGATCGTCAAAAAGCTCTGAAATCATTATTATGCATGCCTCATGTTGCATTTTATAAGCAACATCATTTTCTAGTTAGACAACAATGAAAATGTTCCTTCCTTAGTTATTTTAAGTGTACATTTCACTAACTATGTATGTGGGATTTTATTTTGGAAAATAGGTTAACAATAAAACAATAAAAATTGGTTTTATTGAGCAAAATAGTTTTTTTTTTAATGAGTCAGGACTATTCTAGGAGCCCATGCATTTTGGAGCCCCCAGACATATTATTAAGGGGCCCACGACAAAACCTTGGTCCGTCTGTTAGAGCAGCACGTCAGAGCGGAGCTCATTAATATTCACGACACAAGCCATATATGGTCAGTCATTGACCTTCTGATTCTATGGGTGTTTTCTGGAGTAATAAATGAGCTTATTAAATCATTTCTGGAGATTTTTTGAACTTACGAAAGCAATAAACCTACTATGTAGGTTTCAGAGAACAATTTAACTTATTAAACTAATGCAGTATATGGCACATTTGAAGAAAAAATGTATTATTAGTATCTCAATATACATTAGTGTGTATTTTACAAGTCATAACTCTCATGTTTTGCTATTCACAACAGTGTAATCATATAACTTAGGGACCAGATCACACCAATAAGATTGTACATGCACTGTAAAACCCAAGTCAACTTTATCAAATAAAATGAGTGTAGTTAACTCAAAATTTACTGAAAGTTAATTCTGCTCATTTGAAACGGGTTTTGAACACAGTGTTGAAGGTAGAGTTCATTAAATACCTCATTACTTCAACTTAAATGGAGTAAGTTCACACTACTCACATAGATTATTTTTTAACTCAAACGGTTTGCTGCAATCTGTTTCCTCAGACGGTTTAAATTGCCTTAACTTATTGGGTTTTACAGAACTCAGTTGGTTTGAGTTCTCTTCATTTATTGGGTTTTACTGTGCTCACATTGCTTCATTTACCCAAATGGATTAAGTTCACAGCACTCATTAGGATTAGTTTATGAACTTAAATGGTTTGTTGCAATCAGTTTCCTCAAACGGTTTGAGTTATCACAACTTATTGGGTTTTACAGTGTGAGAAAGAGTTAAAGGTATAGGGGCAATTTTGAATATACCAATGTGTTTGATGATGATCCAAGCAATGGTTCGTGTAGTCAATGTTTCTTATAAACTCCTGAAATAGCACCTAATGTCATCCATGCATTCATGGTAGCAGAATCCAGCTCAAGTCTAACTGCATCAATATCCACTCGTAATGATCATCTGGTTGAGGGGTTTTAAGGTTGTGGATATCAAGAGTACTCTTTGCCGTCTTCTCCGAGCTGGCTTATAGTGCTGCTGAATTCCTGATAAAGGTCTTTCATGTCTTGTTGACCTTGCATAACACCAGGCATCCGAGGACTCATGTGTGTAGTAATGACTCATGCTTTCTTTCCTGTAGACATTGCAGACTGTGCTCCACTGTTGTTAGGCTTGATGCAGTACTGATGAGCGATGCATTATGAATAAACTGAGCCAAAGCCATGGCATGAGGTCAACCAGTTTTGTGGGCTGCCTCTGGAGACTTCATTTAAAAAAAAAAAGAAGAAGAAAAAGAAGACCCTTTGTTGTGTTACATTGGTGTGTGTCTGTCTTGTGGAGCTCTCCGAGGAGCTGACAGAAATCTCTTTCTTGGGGTGTCCTTCGGGGAAGCTGTTGCAGGCTCTCCTTGCTCGGTGGCTTTGATCAACTGATCCATGGTTCATGGTCTTATGCTGGTTGCTAGATATTCTTGGAAAGGATGGGGAATTAATAACTTGTCCACGTTTGACATTTTCCACTACTACTTCTGCTTTGTTGTGGAAGGGAACAACCGTTGTGGCATATGATAGAACTGGAGAGTCAAATACTGGGCAGCACACACTAGAAAGTCTTCAGAGATGCAGTTTCGAAAAGGGGTAAATGTGTTTTAAAGTTAGTTTATTTGGGCAATTTTAGGAGAAGCTGGTGGACTGTGTGCGATTACTGGGCAGGTAAGTGTGTGTGTGGCTGTCATCCACCTTGAGTTGTCATCTTTCTGCCAGCATGGTATAGAACTTTAGATCAGTAGGAGTTTCTTACAAAGTGGCTTGGGTGAACAGTTGAACTTACGTTTTGAGTTTTGAGTCTTGAGTCTTTATGTGCTAAACATTCATAAACCATGTCTTTATTCATTCATCATCAGTAGTATTTCAGTTTTTGTTCCTGTGTTTCCATGAGCTTTTCTTGGTTTGAGTGCTTTGTGCTGAATATCTTAAAAGAATGTGTATTTTCATCAGTGTTATTGTATTTAAAACCTATTGTTTCCTTTTCTTTTGTCATTTAATAAATCAAGGGTTTCCAATCCTGTTCCTGAACAGCTAATGCCCTGCAGAGTTAAGCTTCAGTCAGATCCAGCACACCTGCCTGGAAGCTTCTAGCAAATCAGAAGACCTTAATTAGCTGTTTCAGGTCTAATTAGAGTACGCAGGACTTAGGACTTAGTACTAACTCACCTTAACCTGGATCCCCTGGCTTCACAGTATTATTAACAATGAAATAAACTAAAAAAAAAAAAAAAAACATGAACACATGTCTTTAAAAATCTTGAATATAATACCAACCCAACATGTGAATTTGGCATAGTGTACATATACTGGATCATCATTCCTTTATGTACTTTTATAACAAACCTAAATACAAATAATTTGTTTACAGATACAGATAACTAAATTTTCCGTCATTTTCGATGACAGGGGTGTCCAAACTCGGTCTTGTGAGCAAACTTGGGCTGATGTCCTGCATAGTTTAGCTCCAACTTCCGTGAACACACCTCCCTGGTTTCTAGTATACCTAGACAAAGCTTGATTAGCTGGTTTAGGTGTGTTTAATTGAGGATGGAACTAAAATAACCAGGACACTGGTCCTCCAGAGCCATGTTTGGACACCCCTGGTTTATGACATTATTATGATGTGCATAGAAAAGTAACACCCCTTCCCCAACAATATAATACATTTAACGAAAATAACGACTTTTGTATGCATACATGCAAATAGTATGTCTTGTATGCGGCTTTGCTTTGTTTCAAACAGAGGAAATTGCACACAGGAAATTGCTGTATATACCAGTGCACAGTGCTCATGAATGAGCGCAATATACTGACACTGAGAATAAACAGTTGAATAACATTTTTATTTTCTGCACACAAAAGTATTCTAATACTGAAGCTTCATACCATGCTGATTGAACCACTGAAGACATATGGTCTGTTTTGACAAGAACATATTTGGTATCTTTCTGGACTTTAAAATCACGACCATGTTTGTCTATTTAGCTCTCAGATTTCATCCAAAACATCTTAAAGTTCACATAAACTAGAAGCTGCTGATACTTATTTCATAATGATGATGTAGTTCCAACTAAAATTGAATATTGAGCCGAGGATGCGGTTTTCATTTGCACACCATTCATAGCAAACTAACAGTAAGTATGTAGTTGCTATGAAAACCCTAAAATTGATGTCAACAGAAGGACTGCCACTCAAAAAATGGAAGCAAGTGGTCAGATTTTTCTTTAAGTTAACCAAAATAAACTGTATTTTTCCAGTGCATTAATTTGTATGGATTAGTTTTTCACTTTAAGATTAGCGCTTTAACATGCGCAAGCAAAATAAGCATTGAAGATTTTGATTTATGCAGACATTAATTTGTGTTTTGAAGATGAACAAAGGTCTCAGGTGACTGGAACAACATGATGGTTAGTAATTTTGGGTGAATTAATCCTTTAATTCTGACTTTTTAGATCAAAAATATTATATATTTTAATTCATTTTGGTAATAAACAGTTTCAAAAGCATTCGTTAGTATATTAGTTATTTCCGGTATCTGGCTGATGCTGACTAAATACTATGCTTAGTCCATTTTTATTTTAGTGTCTGTGTTTGATGTCTAGGCTGTTAGTTAGTTAGCTGCAACAAAATCAAACAATTTGTCTTATTTTAGTCGAGGATTTGTGCAGGTCATTAGTAGCTAATACTAACACACTGTCTCTTTGCTCTATATATACAACTGTTGGGCTTACTATCTTAAAACGTTGAAAACATTTCCATTTAAAAGACACGTAGAAGGTAGAGCAGCAGGGTGTCATCTTTCTGATTACACTCTCAAAGATTCATTAGGTATACCTGGATCTGACTACGCTAGAAGTATTTTTAGCCGAGGTTTCATCTTATAGAGTAGAGCTTAATTACTGCATTTCGGACCTTCCTCTCAAATGAGACTGAACAGAGGAATTAAAATATGGAAGATGAGTACGGCATGATGATAATAGTTATTCTGGTTATTCTCAAGAGGGATCGTAAGTAAAGACAAGAGGAAGAAAAGGAAAAGGCTGAAAAGAATAAGGTTTGTAGGTTTGGAATTTGTATTTACTGAAGATATATAATATAATAAAATTGTTATTTTGCCATGTCGTGAACAAAGTGATATGATTCAAAGTGCAAATCAATTGCACATTTGAACTATGACAATGTACAATAAATGAATGACCTAACAAATAAACAAAATAATAATCATAATAATAATAAAAAAATAATAATAATAATATAATTTTAAAATAATATAATAAAAAATTCTCACTTGTAATGTTCCTTAAATTAATGTTAGTGTACTCAAAAAATTAACAATATTAATAATATTCTTATTATTAATAATATTTTATTATTCATTTATTCATTCATTCATTTATTATTTTTCTTTAGGCTTACTGCCTGATTATCAGGGGACACCACAGTGGAATGAACCACCAAATAAAACATATTCTACACAGCGCATGCCCTTCCAGCTGCAACCCAGTACTAGGAAACACACATACACTCTCACATTCACATACGCACTCACTACAGCCAATTTTGTTTACCCAATTTACCTATAGCGCATGTCTGGACTGTAGGGGAAACCGGAGAACCAACCAGCGACCTTCTTGCTGTAACAATGCTAACCACTGAGCCAACATACCACCAGCAATTTATTAATTATAGTCCACCAATTATTCAAATGCAATGTCGTGCTTGCTGATATTAGTTAACTAACAATGAATCATTTTATTATGTTTACGGATATGGATATTTAATGTAATATATGTATTGTTATTTAATAAACACATTAACAAAAATTAACAAATGGAAAATTTGTGTAATGTGTTGCCAGTATTATTGGTACATTATTTTATAAATATTGATATGTTATATTAGACATTTAATATATATATATATATATATATATATATATATATATATATATATATATATATATATATATATATATATATATATATGTTAAATGTCTAATATATATAAGTTGAAAACAGCTCATTATGCTGCTTGATGTTGCAAACCAACATTTTCTTATATTATGATTCTGCTTTGTTTGTATAATAATGCAAACACTTTTTGTAAAGCAAGTAGCTAGACCGATTTTTGTAGTTTATTATTCCTAGTCATTTCTCCCATAGGCAGCTGAACTAGAAGTTCTAAAAACAATCACAAAAACGAGCACACTTCTGCATTGAAGTATAAGGTCAATACATGCCGTATATATAGATTAATTTTCAATTGCAGAAATATAAGGCTCTGCCATCTTCCTTTCTGTCTGTCTGCATTCTGTTATTGCGTGCAGGATTTAACGTGACTACGTTCATTGTAATTCATCAATTTATTTTTCAAAAGCGAATAAAATAAACTAAAAAGCATTACATTTTAAAAAAAGTAACTCAAATATGAATTAATTTTGAAAAACAATGCGTTACTTGTTACTTAGAAAAGTAATATTATGTAACTTGCATTACCTGTAATGCGTTACCCTCAACACTGTGTATATTTCGTTAGCATTATTAGCTTACAAGAAAAAAAAAGATAGTTTATTATAATTATTTATATTTATTTTGGTTATTATAATTTTGCTTGGGAATCCCTAAAATAACTAAATTACATATTAACAAAATATATTAGAGTCCCCACTTTGTTTTGTTTAAATGCTTGAATTTAATTGCAATAATCAAAAATAGTGTACAGTTAATTGAAATATTGAAACATATTTAACTGCAATAACAATTGCATTTAAAACTTGTTTAAAAAGCATTGAACTTCATCACATTTCTCAATTTCCATCATCCACACAGATACAGAACACTTCATATTTATTAAAGAACGTTTTTTTTGCAGTAAACAATTCACAAACACTAGACTAAATTGTCATTTATATTATTTAGTATGTATTATTAACAAAACTTAATAACGTACCACATTTAATAGTACTTTTAATTTGTAATGGCTAAATTCTGTTTTTCCATCTCCCTTTTGCAGAAATCATAAGGGCCTAATTATCACACCAGCATTGGTCTCAATATCAGTATTGTGTTGAACTCCAAATTAAAACCATGCAGAATAATTACTCTCTATTCACATTCTCCAACTCTCCACTTTCCTCTAAGAGTCATTTAATCTCCCTCCAAATCACAGTAAGAAAATATCATTTCCAATCTGTTTGTAATCAAACAATTCAACATGTTCACTGGGTTTACTCCACCTATGCCAAGTGGTTAATATTTTTCTGTCAATATTGCATTTTTTATTTATTTTTTGCCTTTATCTGAGACCCGTATTAGAATCCAGGGCTGGGGATTAATAAAATTTGTGTAATGGTGAATGCATTTCAAATACTACACACAAGCATATGTATTTCATTAGATTTTAAATAGGTGATACTCAAATTACAGTTACATATGAAAAGTACTTTGAATAATACAACTTTTTTGTTATGTGTAGGTTCAACAATGTGCAAAATGTTCTCAATTTCCCAAATGTCATTAAAAAAAACTATTAGCTTATTTGTCAGTTTATAAAAAGCAAACCATGCTCTAATTCTTGGAGCTATTAAAGTTCAATTTGGGGTCAACTGGAACTTAAAATTAGCTCTTAATTTCTGCTTTTCTTATCAACCACATAGCTAACTTAGGTTTAACCACACACAAAAAAAATATATATATTAAGGATATTTTTTATTTTCTTCTTTGCGACAACATATTTAGGACAAGGACTGAAGAGAAGGGAAGAAAAAGAGAAAGAGAAAAAAATAGAAGAAAAAAGATTATACTTATAGTTACAGATTATACTTATAAGACGCCGTTTCTGCACGTAAGTAACATATTAAACAATGTAAACAACAGGTCTCCGGCAGAAACGGTAACATAAATGAATAAACATCCATAATTCAACAGTATTGTGTTGGTGGATTAAATGTGCTTGATGGGATGTTGTTCTGTGGACTCTTACCTCTCAAAATAAACTGTGATGTACAGGAATGAATGTGTGTGTCTAGTTACTACGATGATATTTCCTCCATATCTAATAAGCATTTTCTGCTCAACTTGTGTGTCCACGTCCTGATGCTGGCTTTTTCATGTTAAAAAAAATAAATAAATAAAAATAAAAAAATTATATATATATATATATATATATATATATATATATATATATATATATATATATATATATATATATATATATATATACTTTTTTATATATAAAATCATATATTTCTGTATAGGAATGGCAAGATTAAATTAATAATCAATACAGTACATAAAATGTGACCAGATCCAGCAAAATGGGTGACAGTGACAAAATTGAGATTTTGTGTCAATGGAAAGAGGAGACTTTACTTATTTATTTTTTTTTTTTACATATTTTTAAATTCATACCTAGAATGGTTTCGAAGATATGGCCATTTGAATAATTTGAATCATTTAAAAACATGAGGAATCTGCAAGCAAAGTTTTGTTGCCTTTTTTGCTGATATGCTTTAAAATCCATATAATTTAAAGCGATAAACTATTTATTTCACAGCTTAATTTGTACATATATACAAATGCTATTAAACCAGACTCAAGCTCAAACTGTTTTTAAATATTTATTAACAGTAGGGATACTCTGATCGATCGGCTGAAGATTGGTATTGGCCGATAATAACATTTCATGACTTACCAATTTTGGTACACGCCAATCTGGCTAATCTCATGAACTGATCACAGGTGTTCGTTTATGAGTTTACAAGCAGAGGAAGACGCACATGCACTCCCGTATATTATAGGTATATTAGAGGTAAATTATGCATGGGGGCTTGCGTAACAGCTAAAATATATACAGATGTGGTGTGACCTGTTTATACAGTCTATTGGTGCGACTCGCGTGAGTGATGGTCTTTTTGTTGCCAGTGCAGCCAATGCATTTCCAGTGTTTTGAGCTGCTGTGATGCCAGTGAAGCGATCGCCCCTATCTAGTGTCTTATCCCAACCTTATGACCTCTCCTAGAAGCTCCACACATCTCCCGCATATTCATACTGGCTCCGTGATCCCCAAAAATTAGATAAAACACACGGAAATCATGGCACCTAGAGTGAATGAGCAAGACAACAAATTGCAAGAGACACATGTAGTGATGTTCAAAGCATTACATTTCTTAGGTTAAATGCATAGAGCAGTAAATATATTGCGGGAGCAAATCCCCCTCTTTCTCTCATTAGGTGATCAAGCTGCCGTGAGCTGCTCTCAATAGTTGGAAACGAGAAAAATATTTGAATGGTCTTGCATGTATTTATGCCTTTTCACCTTTAACAACTGAAATTTCTGTGTTTTTGACTATATTGCAAGTTCACTAAAAGCTGACTGAAATTTTTTAGATAAAAATACTTTTTTAACATGAATATTTAATAATATAACTAATTGTAGTATATTTATTGCAATAAACAGAAGTGTATAGGCTTATTTCCTTTTAGTAAAGAAATATTAGATTTAAAGGTGTGCATTTTAACTTCTTATGCATCAAATATGCGCTCCAAACATTGCAGTGCCCTCATCATCTGCAGTGTTTCTGAATTGCAATTTGTAATTTTTCTTACCAATTTTTATGTCTGTGTAATACTATTTTTCGGTGGTGGTTCATTCTCTGTGGTGACCACTGATAAATAAGGGACTAAGCTGAAGTAAAATTAATGAATTAATTATTTTCTGTGAAGCTGCTTCTGGGCATGACATGTTCACACCTAAATGGTTATAAAAGAGACATGTTTAAGGTATTATATGCAGCATCCTTCATTTATTATCTTAGGTAAGGTGAGATCATCTCTTAAGAGGGAAAATGTGCTTAATACATTATAAAAATTGAAACATTAGAATCAGTACTCAGTATCGGCCAATCACCATGACAAGGAATCGGTACTCTGTTTCGGCTGCATCCCTAATTAACAGTGTTAAATAATTCATAACGGCCAACATTAAAAATTAGGTTAAAATAAATCGTATTGGGTGAGAGAAGCCAAAGACAGACGTATCTCATAAACAAAATGTTCATCAAATGACAGAAAACCTAACTCTCCATCTTTAATGTACAACTTTTACCACAAACGAGATGCGAGTTGGCTAACTCATCATTGCGATCCATGCTGTTTCCACACACTGCTTCAAAACTACACATGACCTTATTAACTTCCTCGACATCAGTCACAGGCTGTTCAACATTTTCATTATCTGTGTGATTCTCATCCACTACATTATACTACCCTACACTGTATAGAATCTTTCTAAAGCGATCTGCTAGCTTGTTTACACAGAGCACTGCTGTGTGTGACAGATGAATGCTTGGACCAATCGCATATCTGTCAGGTTGAAACAGAGCTTCCCTTTGACAAATGATTAGCCTTTGTCAATTTTTGATTAGTTTTATGCAACGTTCAACACCATATTTAGAGAGTAGAGATATTGATGTTTCACAGGATACCCGAAATGTAGAGAAAGTGAGGAGAGGAATTGAGAAAAGCAGCAACCACTCCGTGCAAATTTAGCAAAATTTTTAAGTCAACTTTAATAGTCATTTAAATACCTTTACACAATGATCTCTAGACTATGAAACTTTGTGAGATAAGTCTTGATAGTATATTTTGTGAAAAAAGAAAAGTAGATTTTGTCATTGGTTTTTCACATTATCGGCCTGTATTCTAATTTCGCCAGTTCGGGTCACAAATAAAATTAAAGTTACACAAATCAACAAAACAATTTCTACATTAAGCTATTCAAAAACAATTGCATCCCCACATTGAAGATCAAAATTGTTAAAAAACTATTTACAAATACTATTTATTGTGAGCCCCTATGTGTTATTAAGTATCTATGGACTTTTAAGTCTAATGCCCAAAGGTATGGTGGAACAAGTGTACTATTTTGTATTTGGACTTAAAGACAAATTCTGAATGTGTCCCAAAACACCCAAATTAAATAACTTACACTAAAGGGCACCCATTTTACCCCTTTTTCAATATTTAAGATAAGTGTTTTTTGTCTTAGTTTCAGCTCAAAATACATTGGATACATGTATATTGGAAATTTAAGCCTTTTTGACTTTGTAGCTGTTTTTGCTGTCTGTGCCTTTAATGCAAATGAGCTGGTTCACCCCGCCAATCTTTCCATGTGAGTGTCAGAGCCAAAGCGATCCCTCACTATTGCTATGATGGGTGTAGCAGATCTCCCTTACTACAGTAAGAACTTTCCCAATGGTAATTTGATGTATTTGCTGTGGAGTTAATTCAAGCCTTTCTGCAACAATGAGTCAAAATGTTGTTATAAAGTTTGCACGCATGCACGCGCTTACAGACACATTTAGCATTGCACTGTTTTTGACAGTGACAGGATAAACATGAATATCCATTGCTGTATGGATATCTATTATATTAATGTACAAAATGAACCTGATTTAAGTCCACAAACCGCAATTGAAGCATCTTCATTTATAATTATTTTTTTTGTTTTTTATTTATTTTTTTATTTTACATGGATGTCACAATTACACTGGACAACCAAATGCATTTGTTTAAGTGTTTTAGCAGACTTTCTAATTCTCAACACTTGTCCACAGTAGGCTTGACAAAATGAAAATAAATTTGATACATATGCACAACGTTATAATTCTTTATATAAAATTGCTGTAAAACAAAAGCAAAGGCAGCATGATCAAATAAACTAATAGTATTTGTGCAAACGATGCTGTTTTGTTTTTTACCACCTTTTAAGAACACTACTAAAAATATTTAAATTACTTTCTAATTTTAGACTAACAGGTAAATTATTCCACGATGTGGTTTTCTATTAACAGACAAAATCAGACTGACCAAAAGAGGCCTTACACTTTGGCACTAGACAGTCACTATTAGCAGTTGCTTGTGTGACTCTGTGAGAGGTTTGGTGCCAACTGATTAGATCTGAAAACAGCATTGGGAAATGATTATTTAAACATTTAAAAACCAATTTAAGATAATTAAATTCAATAAAACTATCAAAATTAAAAAATATATATGTTTACATAAAACTTCACAATGAAGCCAGCGCTAAGGCTTTAAGCCCATAATTTAAATTGGCTTCAATGTAGTTAAAGAGGCTTGTGACCATAATGTAATGCAATATGACAAGTGAGAGAATATCATTGTGTGCATGTATAATTTTGTACTGACATGCGGCTGTGGTGAAGAATTACGAAGCGATTTTACCGTCTTTATTATAAACATGTACTGTTTTAGAGACTTGTATAGAAACATTTTAAGCTTGTAAAACTCATTATTGAGGAGCAGCTGATCACAGAGTGCTAAACAGATCTTCCAATTCCAGTTGCTTTGAGCATGTCCTGACTTATTATGGTTGCGGTGGGCCTCAAAATGGGAGGGATTTGGATCCTATTTTTAACGTCAGGAAATGTAAAAAATAGATTATTGTATTTATATTACTCCAATATGATTGTGAACACACTATATATACACATAGTTCTGTCCATACAGCTTGCAAAACATGACTTCTATCATTTGTGCCCTATTATAAACCATATAATTTACAACCCAAAAAAAAATAAACCAATGATTTTTTTTTTTCCTTTGCAACAACATATTTAGGACAAGGACAGAAGAGAAGAGAAGAGAAGAGAAGAGAAGAGAAGAGAAGAGAAGAGAAGAGAAGAGAAGAGAAGAGAAGAGAAGAGAACAAAATGTGCAGAGAAGAAGAGATCATGGCCTCCCCAAGGAAGCAGATGAGTGAATGAGGCACAAGATCAGAGCCAAGTGATGGGGACAGGACTACAAAAGAACGGAGGGATGAGAGGGAGGAGTTCGCAGAGGTTGGTGGCTTCTCTCTGATCCTTCGTTCTGCGCTTTTGAGGGTGCGAGCTTCTAATGAGCTCGTCTTCTGCTTTCCTCATAATCTGCTGTACGTTTTATCACACACATCAAACACACACACACAGACACACACATACACCTCTGGCTGCGGTCCTGTGAGGCGAGGGAGCATTGTTCTTTAATCTTTCCTTCTGTTTACCGCTGCTCCTCCGTCCCCGAGGTTAAATCATCATTTTATACACATTGTCAGTCTCACACTACAGCCCATGAGATAAAAAATTAAATGAGGGGAGGACGATGGAGAAATGTGGAGAGGCAGAGAAAACCCAGAAAACAAGATATAGGGAGTTAAAGAAAGAAACAATGACATTTGCAGCACTAATTTGGTATATTTTAAAGTGTGCCACTGCTGCACCACGAGCGCCACTAACCGGAACTGATGAATCTTATTACTATAGTCTCTTATTGGTTGGCCAAATAATTACACCTTAAAAATCGCCCAGATAATAATGCGGGTGTTGTAAAACTGTGTTTTAATAACTCTAAATAGTGCTGGTGCCTCAAGTATACTTTTTTTAAATGTACACAATTTCATTCATGATCACATTCATGGTATCAAATTAAGCATTATGAGATAGATAAAACACAAATTACTGGACATTTTACGAGTGGATGGATAGATGAAATGATTAACTATTCAACGTAACCTGCAGTTACTTTTTAGATATAGACAAATATATAGACACAGACAGACAGACATATAAACAGATAGACATATTGACAGATAGACGGATGGATGGATGCAAGGATAGATGGAAAGACGGAAAAAAACAGCCTATGCTGGTTTTTAAAGGTGCTGTTTTTTAAGTTTTTGACTCTTCAAATAACCATAATAACCATTACCATAATAGGTTTGCATATATTTAAGAAACATATCAAGTGAACATTTTTGTTTATCTGAAAAACAATGCTGAAGTCACATATTCTGCTTTGAAAC
This sequence comes from Danio aesculapii, assembly GCF_903798145.1. Taxonomy (NCBI): domain Eukaryota; kingdom Metazoa; phylum Chordata; class Actinopteri; order Cypriniformes; family Danionidae; genus Danio; species Danio aesculapii. The sequence goes on along the minus strand of NC_079438.1, from coordinate 34,449,531 downwards.
TGTGTTTTCGTGCCGGAACGCTGTCTTTGTTTAGGTAATTTAACCAGCCCAATGCCAGTTGAGCCAATTATATTTCAGCACCTCAGGTTGCCTTGATAGAAAACTGCGTATTTCATTCATTCACTCAGGAAGGCTCTCAAAGCATACGTCTGTGACCGAAATGCCACCTCCGGTGGACAGTAGCAGACTCCAAAAAGAGATGCAGATTTAGAGTTCCACATGATGTTTTTAATTAGTAAATAATATAAATATTACAAATGTAAACATTAGGTGAGCTGGTTACATTGTAACATTAACCCTGTGTCCTAACAATATACTACGTAAGGAGATTTGCAGTGATAAGCAATTTGGCTGTTTGCACCAGATGAAACACAACAGAAATTTAAATACAGTCATTCAGAAGCACAGAATATAAACTCACTCACAAAATGGTAAGGTTTATAATCTAATTAATACATATTAAACCTGTTTTACATTATTACATGTACATGTTGAATCACTGTGTTGATTTGCATTAGGTCACAGTTCTAAAGTTCATTTTCAAACGGTTTATTTTATTTTAAAGATCTGAGGTGAACTATCTGCTGCTGCTTTCAGTAGTATGGCAAAAAATGTCACGTAAAATGGCATTCAAACTCAATGTTAGTAATTAGCTTGAGATGTACCTGAGGTGATCATTGGCCATGTATCCTGTTGTTCAGCTGCAAGAAATAGAAGCTGTTTCTAATATATCAATTCGAGGAGTTGGTTAGTACAAAAACTCCTTTTAATATTGAGAATGTTTTGTGTGTCGTTGCTTTTATTTAGAGTACGATTTAAATCAGCCTTTAGGCTCGATTGTTAGACTCAGACTGTTAGACGCAGTTGCATTTGTTTTGAACCAGGAATGCAATAACTAGTCCAACCACTGGGTGTCAAACTTATATACTGCACCTTTAAAGGGATTCAGTCATTTAAGTGAAAAATATCTAAAACTGGACTATTTATTTTATTCCTATTATTTAGTTTGGTATTTTTTTTCTATGCTGTTGGAAACATTGCATGAGCTTGAAGATGTTTGGATGTTAATATGTTCACATGTTAACATAAATCAGTATTTTAAAATGTAATATTTCATGTTTAATTATTTTTAATTAAACAGTAATTTAATGTTAATCTGACCAGTTAACAGTTAATATTCCGTTAATGAGCGGTGGTAGATAGATAGATAGATAGATAGATAGATAGATAGATAGATAGATAGATAGATAGATAGATAGATAGATAGATAGATAGATAGATAGATAGATAGATAGATAGATAGATAGATAGATAGATAGATAGATAATGATGGATGGTTGGATGGATATAACGATGGATGGATGGATGGATGGATGGATGGATGGATGGATGGATGGATATAATTATGGATATAATGATGGATGGATGGATGGATGGATGGATAGATAGATATAACGATGGATATAATGATGGATGGATGGATGGATGGATGGATGGATGGATGGATATAATGATGGATATAATGATGGATGGATGGATAGATAGATAGATATAACAATGGATATAATGATGGATGGATGGATGGATGGATGGATAGATAGATAGATAGATAGACAGATAGAAAGATATAACGATGTATATAATGATGGATGGATGGATGGATGGATGGATGGATGGATGGATGGATGGATGGATGGATGGATGGATGGATGGATGGATGGATGGATGGATGGATGGATGGATGGATGGATGGATGGATGGATAGATAGATAGATAGATAGATAGATAGATAGATAGATAGATATAACGATGGATATAACGATGGATATAACGATGGATGGATGGATGGATATAGATAGATAGATATAACAATGAATATAATGATGGACGGACGGACGGACGGACGGACGGACGGACGGACGGACGGACGGACGGACGGACGGACGGACGGACGGACGGACGGACGGACGGACGGACGGACGGACGGACAGACAGACAGATAGATAGATAGATAGATAGATATGCTGTTATCATTTTATATTGTTTTAATGGACAAAAAAAACAAACAAAAAAAACAGTCCCCCTCAAGGCAAAATAACGCAACTGTCATATTGAGTGTATGTGTCCTCCTCTCTTTACACACTGGATGACAAATGTCTTTCGAAATAAACCATAAACACAAGCAATAAATAAAAAATGTCATTCATGTGATATTTGCCATCAATCACAATATATGGCTGTCCGTGCATGTGTGTGTGTGTGTGTGTGTGTGTGTGTGTGTGTGTGTGTGTGTGTGTACTGAGGAGAGAACGACTTGCGAGTGATGGTCGAGTGTGTTTGACAATGTGATTATCTCTTCACACAACTGAACCCACAAAACACACACACAAAAAAAAAAAGATTGTGAAAAAACTACAGTTGAGATTAAAGAAAAAAAATAAGGGAGGAAAAAATGGATTTTGACTGTATAAACTCAAAAGCGAGTCTTAATTTGCGTCTGGTGGTGAATCAGGAAACTCATTATATCTGTCATATTAACAAAGGAATAAACAGGCATTGCTCTGAAGAAAAGAAAGCCGTGACAGACACATACACTGAGACAGAAGAGGAAAGAGAGTGCAAGAGTGAGAAAGAGAGGGGGAGAGGCAGAGAGAATAAATAACAAACGTCAAAACATATTATTCTTTCAGAGTGGGGGATGAATTGAATCCTACATTGTACTTCGAAAAACATTTTATTTTTATAACCTGCAGAGCAAAACAAATGAAGAAATTATTTTTTTCCCCCAGATTTACATGAGCTCTTCTTCATCAGGAAGACACTGACCTCACACACACACACACACCCACGCACACACACACGTCTCAAGAAGTAGAGTGATGATGGTAGATGTTTCTATGCAAATTTTTCCATTTTCATGGTTTATGAAAAACCATTTTATAAGAAATTAATCGTTAAACCAACCAACCAACCAACCAATCAATCAACCAACCAACCAACCAACCAATAAATTAACCAAGCAACCAACCAAGCAATCAACCAACTAACCAAACAATCAATCAATCAATGGTGCTTCCAGTTTATTTTCAGATAGCTAGTAAGTTGTGGTATATATATATATATATATATATATATATATATATATATATATATATATATATATATATACTGTATATATATATATATATATATATATATATATATATATATATATATATATATATATATATATATATACTGTATATATATATATATATATATATATATATATATATATATATAGATATATATATATATATATATATATATATATATATATATCTATATATATATATATATATATATAATGCTTTGCTTCTTAGACTTTACACACCTGAAACTTGTCTATAGCACTTATTCACTGCTGCTCTTATAGATGTGTAAATTGCTTCTTTGTCCTCATTTGTAAGTCGTTTTGGATAAAAGTGTCTGCTAAATGACTAAATGTAAATGTATATATATATATATATATATATATATATATATATATATATATATATATATATATATATATATATATATATAGGCCGAGTGCATTAGTGCCCCACCAGTTATGATATATGGACATATTGCACCGCTACGCGTGTGATATTGTATGGCATTGTATGGAGTATATTAAATAGAAAATCTAACACGGAGAGTCTCAAAAATCCTTTTGTATGAGGAACTACTTTCTTCCTCGATTCATTCACATCTGCAGCTGCCTGGCAGAACAGCAGAAGCCATTGCTCATTCATCAATGTCACTTCAAAGCTAGTATTTGAATGATTCTCTAGTGTAATGTCTAAAGTGATGACAGAACAGGTGATTTTCTGACCTATTAAGATTATAAGGCTGAACGGCATGAAATGTCTACAGAGACTTCCCAGTATTTTTCTGATGCAATCGAGATATCACAATAACCCCGAAAAAGCCAAAGCAAAGCAAACACTATCAGACTACTTTGGTACAAATATAGCACTACAAAATACAAAAGAGGGAGATCGACTTAGAATGTCACTTACCTGATTTATAATGATTTGATCAGCTGTAGTTTGAAATATGAAAAGAAAACACTGAGTTTTTCCTCCTCTGAGGACTTCTTATGCGGTCTCTACCGCCATCTTGTGGCAGTCAAACATCTTTTTTTTTTGCTCTACATGCTGATGGCCACAGACGTGCTGAATCTCCAAAATTCTAAATATTTTTGCCTAAAGAAAGCTTTAAATTTACATTGTTGTCCAACATCTGTGATATTTCGCAAACTGTAGAGAGTTTATTCCTCTGCTTGTAACTCTATGTGGATGGAGTAATACACAAAAGTAAAGATGCTGTATGAGTGCTGTTATTGCAGACTACTGCACAGCTATCCACCAATCAGATTCGAGAACCAGTCAGAACTATATATATATATATATATATATATATATATATATATATATATATATATATATATATATATATATATAATTATACATATACAGTTGAAGTCTGAATTATTAGCCCCCTTGAATTATTCGCCCCTCTGTTTTTTTTCGCCCCAATTTCAGTTTAACAGAGAGAAGATTTTTTAAAGACATTTCTGAACATAATAGTTTTAATAACTAATTTCTGTTAACTGATTTATATTATCTTCGCCATGATGACACTAAATAACATTTGACTAGATATTTTTCAAGAATATATTTTATTCTTCTATACAGTTTAAAGTGACATTTAAAGGCTTAACTAGGTTAATTAGGTTATCTAGATCAGTTAGGGTAATTAGGCAAGTTATTGTATAATGACAGTTTGTTCTGTAGACAGTCTAAAAAAATAGCTTAAAGGGGCTAATAATTTTGACCTTAAAATAGTTTTTAAAAATTAAAAACTGCTTTTATTCTAGCCAAAATAAAACAAATAAAATGTTCTATAGAAAGGAAAAAAATATTATCAGACATACTGTGAAAATGTCCTTGCTCTGTTAAACATCATTTGGGAAATATTTAAAAAATATTGAAAATAAATTCAAAGGGGGGCTAATAATTATGAATTCAACTGAATATATATATATATAATATTACATATAATATATCAGTAAATTAGCCGTTTTCCATATATTGTGATTCGTGTTTTTATTTATTTATGGTTTTGAATTGCATTATGGAACCTTGATCTTTCTCCCAATGGCGTTTAATCTTGAAAAGTTTGAAAAAGTGGCTTTTATTAACATTATTAGTTTAAAGTGATATATTGTCTGAGATTGTGTTGTATATCATGGTACAAAAACCTTATAACAAACTGCCAGTACATTTTCGGTTATTATACAGACTTATTTCTCTCTATATTATTTCATATTATTTAAGATGTAAAAAAAAAAAGTTACTGTGTTAAAGGATAGAGTTGAATTTTCAATGTCAAAAGTCAACAGAACGAAAAATAAAACTCCCATAATGCAATTCAAAACAGTAAATAAATGGACAACACGTAAATTATGAAAAAACAACTTAATATTGACACTGAAAAGAAAAGGTAGGATGGGTTCTGTCAATTTCCTCCATCATATGCCTATTACTCATTTTACAATTTCATATTGTCTATATCTGTCAGCCGTTTGCCATTTCTAAATCTTTCTGCGTTCTACCCCAAAATGACCCAGAATGACAATAATCCCCATTCACACTGATCCAGGGTCAGATTAACGTCTACCAGCTTTGATCTAGCTCTCTAATCTAATAAACCGAAGCGCAAAAACTGACCCGGAGAGCAATCCTTCTCTAATATGCTTTCTCAATAGTGCACCATGCTGTTTATTCCCTCATAAGCGCCAATTGAAAAGGCCCCTAATCCAATAGTGTGAAAACTAGAATCTTTCAAGAGAGGCACTTTCAGACGTTGCCTCATTCTTTTCAAGTCCAATTAATTTCCTTCCAGCAATAACGTTAACATCTTCGTGGTTGACACCGCAGAGCAGCATCTTATGATTGAATATTTCAGAGATTTCCAGAAGTCCTCACCACTGCCGTCACCACCACCACCACCACCGCTTTTTCCTCTCCCCCTGCAATTAATTTCATGTAACTTTGTAATATTGCAATAATTTGAGCTCTTGAGTTAATGTCTCTTAAAATGCTCTTCTAGCATTAGCAATTAAGTGCGCAATTAAGAATGTTTACATGATGGAATTCCGGAGTAATGGCAATTTACTTCAGATCCCACTAATTAAAAAAGGAGCATGGAATAACACAATTTGGCTTTATTGATAATTTGATGACTTTCAGCTCCGGGTTTGATTGTGTTATGACTTAATTTGGCTTTAATCTTTTGATATCCGATTTGGCTGTAACCGAAAGACTGAATGCAGGAGCACTATGCAACTTTTTTTCCTCCCTCATTTTCATTATATCTGCATAATTCTGCTCATCAGCAGCAATGTGTAATTAAAGCGTAATTAAAATTCCCTGAATTAAAGCTCGATCATCAACAGCTTTGAAGTGGAAGGCAGCTGACCTGTTGCGCACTTGAAGTCACGACCTAAACAATCAAGAGCTGTTTCCTTTCATGTGTTCATACGACTGAGTGCGTGATACAGATGCCCATGAATTATTGACTATTGCAGTTGTAGCATTAGTTCTTTACAAACTCAGACTACTTCTGCTCTTATTCTAGACTATATTAAACTGAATATTTAATAGGATTATACTGTAATCTATGGCAATTTTATAAAGCAATACTAAGCTTTAAACAGACCCCCTAGTTTTTCTCTATTTTGTGGTGGCTGAATCCAACTCATTCACAAATGTTTGCGATCCTGCAAAACTCTTAATTTAAATGCAAAATAATCACAAAATAACGTAAATAATCTCATAAAACATCCAATTCCAAAACATATAACCAAATTATATTTATTTTAGTTTGCAATTAATGGTTGACATGACTTGTAGACATTGCATACAAAGCACACACAATGCATTTGAGTGTCTCTCGAAAAATTACATCTCACCTTTGCCATCACAATTATTACATTACATGGAAGGGGGCAGTAAGCAGACAAGGATGAAGCATGAGTGATTTACAAATGAAGTCAATGTAAAGATTAGACATTCTGTGGCTCGAATGGGCCTTTTGTGCATTTGATGCACTTCAAACTGCAAAAGAAAGCGGGAGCAAACATCTAACAAATGGAGCAATGGGACAGACAGAAAAGCAAGCAGCTTACAATGATGGAGATTGGTTCAAGGATGATGGCCGCTGGACAAGACCAAATTAAAAGACATTATTTGTACTTTACATGTATGACCAGTATTATGATGTGCGTCAAATCCATAAATGATTTTATTTAACTCTTTCCCTGCAGTTAATGAGAGGAAATGCTTCCCTGCCTTTGACAAGTTTTACGGCAATCCACATTTTAGGTGCATTACGGTGGGGGAAGCCCTAACGCATGTCCTATGTTTGAGGTACATGATGTCAGATGCTCCGGGGAGTGAAATCTAAGGACAAAGGATCCAAGGATTGTGGATAAAAATAAGAGCTATACAACCTTCCTTTGGCTTAATCCCTACCGTTTTAGATCTGTTTTAGATCTTGTCTTGACAAGAGATGAAAATAAAGAAGCTTTTTTATGATTTTATGATCATTGTCATTGTGTCAGGTTGCACACCTAACACAGTAGGCTACCTAATATGGTAAATAAAATATTATATTTATATTTATATTTTAATTGCAAAATTAATTGTACGCAAATTTTTGTGAATAACCACCACAAAATTTTTATAACAAAAAAATGAAAAACAATCGTAAAAAACTATGAGGTCTGTTTAAAGTTGCACGATTGCATATTTTATGTATAAGTGCAAACTAAAGGCCACACGCGCGCACACAGACACACATCGCATGCAGGACAGCACAGCCGGAGCGACTCCCTTCAGATTCAACACGCATGATCACGTTCATCAAATTTGTTTAAACTAAGCGTTCTTAAGTATGGCTATATTTCACAAGGATTCTGACACAGCAACATGAAGCAGACGCTTTACAAAAGTTGCATTTAAGGGGGAAACATGACAGAATGCGCTGTCTTTGATAGCTCGCGAAATCATCTGAGTTTCACTGAGTAAGTTTACATGGACACCAACACTCCACTTTTAATATGATTAAGATAGTCCTCTTATTAAGAGTCTACCATGTAAACAGCGATTTTTGATTACCTTAAAGGACCCCCGAGTCACGAAATGCTGAGGTTTTTCTTTCCGTTCGGCATATGGTATCAAATTCCTTTAAAACAAAAGTTAAAAGATTAAAAATGAAACATAGGAAATTAGATAAAACTCTGAAGGAAACGCTGGATAGCCTGGTAATGCGACATTAATAGTTTTATACTGAAACTTTCCTTCTAAAAGTGCTTCCTTAGTCTTATCTATATTTCTTTGCATGTTGAACACATGAAATTCAAATTCAAATTAATCGCATGCGTTGACACACTCATTTTGACAGCACAAATATTTATATATATATATATTTTTTTTATTAGTAGTGTATATGTATGTCTTGATTGTTGTGAGGGTGAGAAACTTAAAAGTAAGTAATTTGTTTGTCGGGTAAATATCCCTTTAATACAATCAAGATGTTGAAACATTTGCTATGTGCACTATGGTACACTTTGATTGATTGACTGATTCACTAAAATAAGAAGAAAAAAAAAAATCACGTCTTTAGGTTATTAGCAATCAATTACATGAATGCTGAACATTTAGAGAGTACTGTTAGGAATGTGACAATGATGGATGTGTATTTTGAAAGAACAGAGTAATAGCATTTTCCTTCAGTTAGATTTCTAAGCCCCTCAAACAAGCATTGTTATTATTTTTTTGTGAAAGGAGCTGTTGCACAGAGTGACAGTCGAGAGCAACAGCAATAATGACTGCAGTGTATCTGTGTGTGTGTGTCTGTGTGTGTGTGTGTGTCTGTGTGTGTGTGTGTGCGCGTGTCTGTGTGTGCGCGTGTCTGTGTGTACGCGTTCATCACCGCCTCGGAAGTATTACTTATATTAAAACAAGCAACTGTATGAAAGCGCTTATTAAAACTTCAAACCTTTACTCAAACTTAATATATAAAGGCAGAAAATAAGAGTGAGAGACAGAAAAGGAGAGTGAGAGACAGAAAAAGTCACAGACCACAGATGGATTTTGTTCTGCTGGTGTGGGTGCAGGTATAAGAAATAGTAGTGTGATGAAAAAAAAAAAAGATTTTATCAAACTTGTATGGTTATTCATCTATCTAGAATATATTTATACTAAATTATTATTATTATTTTTAATCTGTGAGCTGGTTAGAGAAAGTATATGATTTTCTTTTCACAGTGAAATGTATCTGTTGTTATCTGTATTGGACAATGTTGTGTCACGTGACTTTATACACACATTGATACATAAACTATACAAATACACATTATTACTAGCAAAAATTATGATTTATTATTCATAAAATACACACTGATGTTTCTGGCAATAATAATCATTTTAATATGTTAAAGAATTTTAGGGAAATCTTTTTCAACAAGACACTTGTCATAGTGAAGCGTGAAAAAAAATTTTTTTGAAGTAAAAAAAATTCAATAAATTAAAAAAAAAAGTGATGTGACTTCAGGTTTATGAAAATAATAAAACAATACATGTATATTTTATTTTATTACATAAACTATGCATTTTACAAAACCTCAAATTGACAGAAAATCTCATCTAAATACCTGAACAAATTATATTTAGAATCCTGACAATGTGTTTTATTAATATAAACAATTATTCTCCTATTTACTCAAATTTTATTAATAATGATAATAGGCCTGGGCGATTAATCGAAAAGTAATGCAAATCGACATTCAGAACCTATAATCGATCAAATTTTTCCAGGTCAACTTTTTCAATTACTTTACCTACTGTGTGCGGAGTCACGTGACACCGCTCTGTTAAGGCTGATTTATACTTCTTCATCATTATTTTATTTACAATTATTAATATTACTATACACAATTATTATGTAAACATACTTTATTTACATACGTATTTATAAAAATATTTTATAATTATTAAGTAAACAAAACTTTGTTATTTTATTATTTATTATTATTATATGATTATTATTATTATTTTTTTATTATTTTAAATATTATTTTTATATTAATTATAACAGTTCAGCAGCTCTAATCTCTCCACTGCAGCACACACTATCATGATGGCATAAATCAATATCATAAATCAAATAATATGATCATTAGTAAGTATATGTTTTTGCAAATATAATGCAGCTGGATGTGTCATGTGATAAACATGATGTGTCGCCATGGAAATTGCCATCAAACCACCTCACTCTGAATTAAATTAAACAGCAATTTGGAAAACAGAGAGAGTCGATTGCTCTTTTTTTATCCGCAAAGAGACCTTCATCCATATAACGTTTCAGGGGCTTTTTGTAATGCATTGCTATTTATTGGAACAACGTAAGATTATAGAGATCATTTTTGTACTCATTTTGTTGCACATTTGACTATTATGTTGATGTGAAAGCAAATAGTATTATAGTTCATGTACAATGTCCTTTAGTACTTAGTTCTATCATGTGTACTGTGTAGGAACATATGCTACTAAAAATAAAAAAAATTCTAAATAATGCAATTCTTTTTTTTTTTTAGGACTTCTAATTAAATCTTTCATTAAAGGTTTGGTCAATCATTTTCCATCCTCGACTCTTTAATATTGAATAACAAAATTTATATATTCAATACTTGTATTTAAACAATACTTGCAATACTTAACTAATGAAATGTATATCGAATCTGCACACACGTATCTAGATTCAGCAGAGAAGGGTATCATCCTAGCCCTAATGAGATGTGGGGGAAATTTCATATGTATCAATGTAAAGTATGTATTCAAATGTACTTATTTCATATTATTATATTTTAAGAAAATGATAGTGTTTCTTTAACAAATTGTTTCTTTAACAATTTCATTTACTACTAACATAAAATAAAATAAACTAATTAATTAATTAAAAAACAAACAAAAGTTGTATTACATGGCACAGAGTACAAAATCAATGATCACGTGTTTGATGTGTCCATACTACAACTAATCCATTGTTAAATATCACATAAAAATAATAATAATAATAATAATAATAATAATAATAATAATAATAATAATAACAATTATTATTATTATTATTATTATTATTATTATTATTATTATAAATCTTTTAATGTTTTATTATCATTAGTGGTAGTACTTATTCATTTATTAATTTACCCATTTACTTATACACAAAATGTGCATCAACAGCAAGATAAGTCTGTCCACAAACTTCCAAAATCCCAGTTTACCTGTATCATAAACTGCAAAGATTAAATATTTTTTTTATCAATCTGCAAGTTAAAAATGCTGTAAAACACTTTCACGTGCATGCTATTTTGTTGCAACTTGTGTTTACATACTAATAGAATACGTCTCTAGTGTGACTGTGTTAAAGATGATTAAATATTCTTGTAATTCAAATTCAAGTTCGTTGTGTCGTGGCCAATTTAATTCCACTTTAACTTCACATAATGAGAGAGAGATCCAATTCATTAAATGGATAGTTCAGGCAGAAATGGAAATCTGCTGTTCGTTCAATCCCCTTCAGGCTACCCAAGATGTGGATGATTTTTTTAATCATTTTTATTCTTCAGTAGAACATAATTGAAGATTTCTAGGTGAAACTGTGGATGATAGTGATTCATAAAATGTAAGTCAATGGCTACTGCAACATTAGGAGTTAATAAACATACAAAGCAACATTAACACATGTGACTATTGATGACACAGTAAAATATTGTGAAGTGGAATGACTGATCTGACAAATCTGAACAATATTTACATTAATACTATATTACTATTTAAAAGGGACCTATTATGCCCCATTTTATAAGATGTAAAATAAGTCTCTGATGTCCTTAGAGTGTGTATGTGAGGTTTTGGCTCAAAATACCTTACAAATAATGTTTCATAACTCTTTGAACCTGCCCCTTTTAGACGTTGATCGTAATTGTGCCATTTGATGACTGTCACTTTAAATTGAAATGAGATTGGGCACTTTTCAAAAAAGGGCGGAGCTACAAATGCTTATATGTCAGCATAGTGGCAGATTCAAAAACATGACTAATGTCCTATGCTAATGAGGGAAAGATTGCCACTAATGGGCATAATATTAATAGGTAACTTTACCCCTCTGATGACATGTACAAAGGGAAAATATCAATCTAAGTGTTTCTGCAGTTTTCATGAAGTGTGATTATAGGTAAATAAAATAATAAACGTTTACCATTAGAAGCTGATTATGTTCAGAGACTGTTGCCAAGTGTTTAAACTATAAACGTGAATTTTGCATAATAGGTACCCTTTAATTGAACATTTGGTAGGGATGGGGAGTCGACTCCAGAAGAGTCGATTCCTCGACTCTCAATGGACCGGAATCGACTCCAGGACAGGAATCAACTCCCAGAATCGAGACTGTATTTTCAAACCCCTTCTGAATGAAGCAGATACATGCTACAGTTATAATGCTCATTCTCAAGCACGATGAACGCCTGATTTGAATTCGTGCCCACACGTTTTACACTTTTGCTTTTGAATTTCAGGACCACGAGTACTCTAGGCTATGATAAATAGTGCTGTGTGATTAAGTTTGCTTTCACTTTCAAATTCCTATAAAACACCTTTTTGCAATTTGGTTTTAAAGATGATCTGCCAGCGATGTCAAGTTTGCTGTGTTATAAATTAAATATAGCATATGTGTGTACATTTTGAGCTGATCAACATCTTACATAAGCACTGCAGGTAAATATAAGATGTTATGTTATTGTTTGCTGCTATATGTTCAAGTAAAATCAGAGTCGACTCCAACAAACCTGGAACCATTAAGTAGTCCCTCCAAGATTTGTTTATTGATTTTTGTGGCTGATTTTGATGTGGATTAAATTAAAATGTGCAGCAATATGTGTCGCCTTTTTGTGTCTATTTCCAGTAAAAATAAAATAAAATTATATAAAAATACCCCAAACAACAGTCTTTATTATATACATTTAGACCACAAGAGCCATTGGGTTCTGTAACTTAAAAAATAAATAAATGCAAGTGTGTCGAATAAAAAAAAATAATAATAAATAAATACTATTTTAATCAAATTATGCAATTACTCAAAAAAATATTTGGTTGTTTAATATTTTCTCTTATAAACACATGGTCAAATTATGTTGTTTACATAATATTACTCTTTTGTTCAGGTTTTTAAATTCATTTGGAGTGCTTTCATTTTGACAAAGTTTGGGTTTACTTTTTTTTTCTTTTTTTTTTTTTTGCAATCACTGAATTTATTGCAAAATTAAAAGATTTAGATTGTTGAATTTATTCCACAGCCTCGTCAATTTGTTAAACCATTAAAAACATATGATTTATTATTATTGTCATCATCATCATCATCATCATCATCATCATTATTATTATTATTATCATTATCAATAATAATATGATTAAAATGATTATTTATTTAATTTATGTTTTCTTTTTTCTTTGTAAAGGAGAATTTCTACTTGGTAGGATAGTTTAAAAAGTTACTATTTACTCACACTCCATTTTATTATGAACCTATTTGAGTTTCTTTATTCACAAAACAAGATATTTTGAAGAATGTTGGTAACATGTTGCCATTAGGGATGCAAGGGTTCTTGGTAAAAAAAATGTATTGTCCTGTAGTCCTTCCACGGTTCGGTGCGTCCTGTGATCCGCGGTTCAGAATATGCATTATTAACATTGGTTTGTTAATAAAAACAACTGCAACAAAGCAGTTTCACCTTTGTACGCTTCCGATTATCTTTCACGCTCATTGCACGTGTGAAGACCTGTCTAATCACCTCTTATTATAGAAATCTGTTGTTGATATCACGTTTTCCTTTTTTTTTAATCAAATAATTGTTATTATTTAATCTGTTGTTGGACTGGCCTGGTGAAACCAGGCCCCACATCGCATGCACCTCTATCTCTAACACAAGCTTTACATCACATTTTCTCACGTGTCTGTTTGTCAGTGTGTGTGTGTGTGTGTGTGTGTGTGTGTGTGTGTGTGTGTGCGTGTGTGCGTGCGTGCGTGTGTGTGTGTGTGTGTGTGTGGAGTTTTTCTAGGTTTCAGGATTTTATTATCTGCTTAACTGGTTGAGACTGTTGAGTCAAGATGTAAAATAGAAAAAGGAGAAATTTAAGCTTTTTCTCTTTATTTTCTTAAGCAATTTATTTGAACATACAATTTTCAAAATGCCCTACCTTTATTTAATGCGAGATCATGCAAATCTACAGTCATATGTATGAAGCTGTTGCATTGTCAGGTGTTTGTTACCAAAAAATATTGTTTATTATTCTTTAAATTGTTCTGTAGGCATTTTTTCTAAGCATAGCACAAACCGTGCCGTACCGAAATGGTGACCCTACAACCATGATACATACCGAACTGTGAGTAGATTGAACCGTAGCACCCCTAGTAACCACTGACTTGCATGGCATTTTTCCCTATTATGGATGTAAATTGCTCTCCTTTATAACATTCTTCAAAATATCTTATTTTAAGTTCAAATGAATAAATGAGCGAATTAATCAACTAACAAATGAACAAACAAACAAACAAACAAACAAATCCATTACAGTTTGGAACCACATGGGTGAGTAAATACTAAGTGAATTAGAATTTTTGCATGAACTATCCATTAAACACATTATAAAATCTGCAAAAACAAAACTGGAACATTTGATCTTTCCTTTTCTTCCATTTCAGTCGAGGGTTTTCCTCCTACGTTCAACCAGACCTCTCTTCATCCTCTCTTTCCCTCTCATCTCTCCATCCCAGATCCAAGACTCCCACTCCTCCTCTATCCGTACATATTCACTCATTTCTCCCCATTGAACTATCCAACCTAATCTCTTTCCTCCATCTATCCTTGTGTGAATATTTACTTTCCAGCGGGTGAAATGATTCCCTCATGATGTTTTTATTGGCGGATAAAAAAACAGCCAGTCTGTACAATCCCTTTTCCAATATTTGTTTAATTCTCTCACCCCGTCTTGCACAATTTAATGAAATCTGAAATATAAAAAAGAAATCTTATTAGCGCAAGAACACACAATGCTAAAATCCACTGACACTTCAACCCGATTACATAACGCAAGCCTTTCTGTTCTGTTCTCAAGGGGTGAAAAGGCGTATGGTGAGGTCTGTGTAATGACACTTAATTAAGAGATAAAACCACAGCATACATGGCATACAGAACCTCAGACAAATAATGAGAAAATCAAAAGTCTTGTGTGTTTTTGTGTCAATTATCACACTGTAATAAATCATTTCTAAATCAGCTTTAGATTCTTTTTTTATTAATTAAATCTAATAATAAGTTACTTTAGAAATTATCATTTCAGACAATGTAGAGTTAACTGGTAATTGTTAAATTGGTAAAAGGTTTTAGCAGTTTTTGTTATTTACACATTTTTTGAACTTGCATAATTTACTTTAATAATAATTACTGGCAAGTGTGACATTGTCGGTACATGTGCAATATTATTATTTTTTTTTGTTGTAATTTTTACATTTCATCGTTTATTTATTTATTTATTTATTTATTTATTTATTTATTTATTTATTTATTTATTTATTTATTTATTTATTTATTTATTTGTTTGTGTATTTATTTATTTGTTTGTTTGTTTATTAATTTATGCAGTTATATATTTATTTCTTACATTTTATTTAGTAACTTTAATACATTATGTGCATTAATAAGAACATGAATGAATGAATGAATGAATGAATGAATGAATGAATGAATGAATGAATGAAGGAATGAATGAATGCATGAATGAATATCATTCATATCATTCAGTCATTCATATCTTTGTATTGGTTAAAATTAGAAATGTGGCAAGGCCTGCAATGGCAACTACACATCTGCCACTGAAATGAACAACAACTCCCATAACTCACCACACTCACCAGTTCTGGATTTTCGATGATTGCACACACAGCTGTAGCTCTTGAAGACTGAATCACCTCACATTCTCACACACATGGCTGAGTCTTGTTTATCTGTCATATTACAAATCGTACCCTAGTCTAGCCTTGCCATGTTTTCTGACTTTTGTGTTGTTTCCTCATTTATGTTGTTTTGCCACCTGTATCAACCTCTTTGCCTGTGACCTCGGCTACGCTTTTAGATTACCCTCATGATATTGTTTGTTTTGACTATTGCATGCCTGGCTATTCTCTAATAAACTGCATTTTGCATCCTCAACTCTGATGTACCCCAACACCCTTCACTCTCAGAAATAAAGGTATACGCGAGCTGTCACTGGGGTGGTACCTTTTCAAAAGGTACATAGTTGTTCTTAAAGGGTCCATATTAGTACCTCAAAAGTATATATCAGTACCTACAAATTTTAAAAGGAACACTTTTGTACTTTTTAGGAACTAATATGTACCCTTAGATATTAATATGGACCTTTTAGTTACAAACTTGTACCTTTTGAAAAGGTACCACCCCAGTAACAGCTTGCATACCATTATTTCTGAGAGTGTTGGATACAAAACACAATTTCAATTGCTGCATTAAATAAAATCACAATTGTTAAGATCAATATGCTAATTCATGACAAAGTAAATCGACTTCTGGAAATGCATCACTAATAAGTATTAATAACTCTATTATGAATGTAGATATACAGGAACTGTTATTATAATGCTTCTAGGTTTAGTTGTGTCTTTATAGATCGTTTTAAATAACTGTTATGCTTAATTATAAATAATTATAAACAGAGTTGTAATTCATTATGAGCATGAGCTTCTATAGATAGGCTTTAGTTACCAATAAAAGTGGACTTTTGTGGAGTCTGACAAAAATAATGATAAGGGAATTTACTATGAGGTTATACTACACTGTAAAAAAATGTACGTTACACAGCTGGGATGCCAGAGAAAGAAAAAAAAAAGTTAAATAATGGCTGTTAAATTATAGATATTTACCACAAAATAACAGACAATAAATTACAGAAATTTACTGTAAAATAACAGATGTTAAATTACAGAAATTTTCATTTAAAGAAATTTCTGTAATTTAACGTCCGTTCCAGCACCCCAGCTTTTTACAGTGTAATTTTTTTGAACTGATAATTTAATATAGTAAGTTGTTACGAACAAATCACCTCATAGAATTAAGTTGAAACTAAATGATCATTAGTCAACTTGCAAAATTAAATGTTTTGAGATGAAACTAAGAATATCTCTTAAGTTGAGTTGATTCAAAATAGAGGCAACATGGGGAACTTTCATTTTTTAAGCCTAACTAGCGTGACGTGTTTTCCAGTGTGCAATTAATTGTAATGTAACTAGGAACTGCAAGAAGGTAGTATATTCACTGCAGTTCTTCAAAGTGATCATTGAAAATTATCTTGATTAATTCCACATGTATACAGTATATAGTCTCTCTCTCTCTCTCTCTCTCTCTCTCTCTCTCTCTCTCTCTCTCTCTGTGTGTGTTAGTGTGTCCATGCTAGCCCTGCTGTTGGCATTCATCAACTATATTAATCAAAGTGTCATCCTTCAATCCAATTAGATTAAATCTGTTCTACCTGTAAACACATCAGCAAACTCAACAGAGCTTCCAGACTAACTGCACAACACAGGTAAACAACACAAGAATCTAACAGAGACAAGGTGAAAAGCAGAATAACAATGTCAACGCTTTTGATAACTTTATAAATAAAGGAGGTCTGCCAGCAAAGAAAAAAAAAACAGCCATGCACACCTGAAAAGTATGTACTGTATGTATGTATGTATGAAATTATGCAGGTATGTATGTATTTAGGGTGGTCGTAAGCAATTGGTACAGCCATTTTAAAAAGATCTATTACCGCTAACAGTTGAGAGATTTTGAACACATAATTACATACCGCTGATTTGCCATTGTGTTTCTCATCCTCAACAGATATGACTGAGATTGGCCAAAAAGGTCATTGGTTTACCACTCTTCATCACTATTCACCAAGTGTAAACACAGAGCATTTCAAAGCCGCATCGATCAGATCTGACATGAGTGATCTGATGATGGATTGACTGATTGATGGGGCTTTGAAATGTTTCTGTGTTTGTGTATCTGTGTTTGCATTTAGCGGGAAATTTATATTTGTAAAATTTCAATAATGATTTGGTTCGAGGGCAACGCAGTTGCGCAGTAGGTAGTGCTGTCGCCTCACAGCAAGAAGGTCGCTGGTTCGAGCCTCGGCTGGGTCAGTTGGCGTTTCTGTGTGGAGTTTGCATGTTAAAACCTCCGGGTGCTCCAGTTTCCCACACAGTCCAAAGACATGTGGTTCAGGTGAATTGGGTAGGCTAAATTGTCCGTAGTGTATGAGTGTGAGTGAGTGTGTCTGGATGTTTCCCAGAGATGGGTTACGGCTGGAAGGGCATCCGCTGCGTAAAACAAATGCTGGATAAGTTGGCGGTTCATTCCTCTGTGGGGACCCCAGATTAATAAAGGGACTAAGCCGACAATTAAATGAATGAATGAATGAATGATTTGGTTCGAAACCGAAATTTTGGTTCGAGCCTCGGCTGGGTCAGTTGGTGTTTCTGTGTGGAGTTTGCATGTTAAAACCTCCGGGTGCTCCAGTTTCCCCCACAGTCCAAAGACATGTGGTTCAGGTGAATTGGGTAGGCTAAATTGTCCGTAGTGTATGAGTGTGAGTGAGTGTGTCTGGATGTTTCCCAGAGATGGGTTACGGCTGGAAGGGCATCCGCTGCGTAAAACAAATGCTGGATAAGTTGCCGGTTCATTCCTCTGTGGGGACCCCAGATTAATAAAGGGACTAAGCCGACAATTAAAAGAATGAATGAATGATTTGGTTCGAAACCGAAATTTTGTGTTACAACCCTGACTGTATATACAGGTGTTGGGAAACGAAACAAACTTGGTTTCAAACCACAATAACTCATTAGTATGGTGTTGGACCTACTTTTGTGGCATCAATTTGTTTTGAGAATGACAGATACAAGTCCTTCACAGTGGCCAAAGGGATTTTGAGCCATTCTTCTTGCAGAATAGTGGCCATGTTACCTGACTTGCTCCTCCAAAACACCCCAAAGTAGCTCAATAATATTTAAATCTGGTGACTGTGCAGGCCATTTTTGATGTTCAACTTCATGTTCATCAAACCACTGTCACCAGTCTTGCTATGTGCAATAGTGCATTATCCTCCTAATACACAGCACTCATTCAGCATTCAGCATGCAATGTTTAAACCACTGGGTCCACATGGTCACCCAGAATGGTTCGATAGTCGTTGACAGGGATGCACCCATCTAGCACAAGTATTGGGCCTCGTGAATGATAGCGGGTGATATCGCAGCCCATGCCATCAATGATACAACCCCATGCTTCACTCTGGGCATGAAAGTGTGGTACTCTTCTTTAGGACTTCTCCACACCACAACCTCAGCCAGATATGGGAAATACAGTGAAGGTAGACTCATAAGAAAACAATACATGTTTCTCCAAGATTTGTGCTGCTGTCACCATTGAAGCCGACGTTTGGTATTGGCATAAGTAACCAAAGATTTGGCTATAGCATCACGGCCATGTATATTGAACCTGTGGAGCTCCTGTTGAACAGTTTTGATGGAAACAGGAGCGTTGAGGGGCACATTTAATTCTGCAATGAGTTGGGCTGCTGTAGATTTATATATTTTTTAATAAAATATGTGTTAGCACCCTGACATCTCATTCAGATAGCTTCCTCTTGTGTCTGCAGTTACTTCTGTTGGATGTGAGTCATCCATCTTGGTGGTATGCTGCCATTACACTAACTGGCCAGTGTTTAAGTTTCTTTGTCCAACCCCTGTATGTACTATACGTAACAATTTAATCATTGGATTAGGGAACTTATGCATCATTTTGTACCCCATTAACTAAAGATTGTAGTCAAAACATTATATTCTATCTGGGAGCCAGTGCTGGTACAAATTTAGCAATGAGCAAACTTCTTGCTCCATTTGTATGAGCTTATTGTGAATATTTTTATTTATATTTATGCACAGTTTATTAATTGACATGTGAACGTATTTGTATCTATCTGTGGGCAGGGAGCTTTGGCAATATATTCCATTTTGTTTGAAAAAAACATGTACCAAGCAGAGTTTTTCCCATTCTTATTTAGTCAAAATTGAAAGCAGTTAACTATTAAGCAATTTAAATGTACCTTATATAAAATAACTCACCATACACTAAACCACAGGCAGTAATAATAAATAGTCAGTGCAATGTGCCATCTGACGCTCCAAGTTGAGGGCAAGTGGTTTTTAAGTGTGAATACAAGAAACGTGGGCAAAATTCTACAGGCCAGCCTTCAAGATGATGGTCAAAGGTTCAGCTATTAATATACTGGTAGTAATAAGCAGATTTCAGTCACACACAGCTGTCAAAAACACGTCATTCAAACACACTCAGACATGCAGCCGGGTCTCTGAAACCTAAATCACACTTGCGAAAAACCTGCGGCATAAACTCCAGCTGCATTACAAACATCAGAATAAAGCATTGTGGCAGATTCGAGCCGTAGGGTTTTGTTCTGGTTTATTCCTCTTATCCTCTTAAACTCCTCTGCAATGCTGCATATGGACACATGAACTCAATATTATGACGTGCCATTAAGACACTACAATTCCCACAGTCCCTTGCAGCTTGCATTCATCATTTACTAAAATAAATGAGCTGTTCCATGTGTATATAGTGATTGAAGACTTTATCATAAGAATGTGTTAATTATTTTGATAATACTTTAGTTTAGGTACTAATTTTATAATAATAATAATAATTATAATAAACTGTTTTATTTTATTAAAGTTCACTTAGAGTAAAATAAAAATACTTTATCTTTTGAAAGTGTGTGTTGTGGGTGCGTGTGTGTGTGCGCGTGTGTGTGTGCATATGTGTCAAGACCTTCAGACAAGGACATTGTGGACTTGGTGCTAAGTGTTTTGAACTTTCAAACTGCACCTTTAAAGAGCTCTAAATGACCCCATCCAAGGATTAAGTGTCTTACCTAGTGATACAATGTTTGTTTGTTGTTTTACACCTCCAGTACATTTACATTTAGCAGACACTTTTGTCCAAAGTGACTTACAATTGAGGAGGTATTCATCGATTCATCGATGTATTCATATGTATTCATATCTATTCATGCTAGAGAAGTTTATTTTATTTTTATTTTTTTAAGAGAGGGAGAGAGTAAAAGTGCTTCAATAGGTGGTTTTGGTATTATTTACTGTGGTTTAGGTGTTCTCCAAAGTTCTCGGTAAAATTTGTATTATTTTATTCAAATATTTTACAAGTGATGTTTAATGGAGCAAGACATAATCACATAATACAGCACAATACACTACCTGACTACACTACCTTCTAGATGATAATATGGAAAAGTGGCAGAAGGTAGATTTTTATGATGAATAATCTGTTGAACCATCCTAATTATCACAAATACTGCAGAAAAGCTATTGGAACCCTTATGGACATAAAATTCTCAAAGAAATCAGTCAAGTTTGGTGAAGAAAAAATCATGATTTACAATTACATTCAGAATGGGGGCGTGCGTTAGATCTGCAGAGTGGATGACAACATCAACAGCCTGAGATATTAAAATATTTTTGCTTCCCTTTACATAACAAACCACAGGGGGGCAAATTATTCAGCAGGACAGCGCTCCTTCTCATACTTCAGCCTCCACATTAAAGTTCTTGAAAGCAAAGAAGGTCAAGGTGCTCCAGGATTGGCTAGCCCAGCCACCAGACATGTACATTATTGAGCATGTCTGGGGTAAAATGGAGGAGGAGGCATTGAAGATAAATCCAAAGAATCTTGATGAACTCTGGGAGTCCTGCAAGAAA
This sequence comes from Danio aesculapii, assembly GCF_903798145.1. Classification (NCBI taxonomy): domain Eukaryota; kingdom Metazoa; phylum Chordata; class Actinopteri; order Cypriniformes; family Danionidae; genus Danio; species Danio aesculapii. The sequence continues at coordinate 34,427,532 of NC_079438.1, read as the reverse complement.
GCTTTGTTTGCCATTCCAGATGACTATTAATAAGTTATGTGAGTCATTGCAGAGTTGTATGGATGCAGTTGTCCAAGCACACAATATTAATAATTTTTCCACTTCACCATGACTTTAGATTCTATGCTGTACATTATTTCTGTTAATTGACAAACGTTTTGTCAAAGCAAAGTCAGGTCTTATTTACCTAATTAAAATCAAGGCATGATCATATTTTATTTTGGTAAAATATGCGTAATCTAGAGACCTTTGCCTTTCATATAGCCACTTCTGATACCAAATAATCTAGAAATCAAGTTATTATTTGCTGTTCCTAAAACTTGGATAGGCAACATGACTTTTGTCAGGTAGTGTATATAGCTCTGGGAAACTACATTACTATAATTTTTTTTAAGAAAATGACAAATTGTTTTACTTTGTAATTTACTTAACTTATTAAACCAAAATATTTTCCTTCAGAGATATATTTTTTTAAATACTATCTGAATCTGTTAAATATACTATACAAATTTTTTTCCTTACCAAAATCCAAGAAAAAGGACAACAGCCAACTATTATTATTATTATTATTATTATTATTATTATTATATACACAACCTATCTGTTAAACATTACTATGAGCAGTTATAGTTTCATAATAATAATAATAATAATAATAATAATAATAATAATAATAATAATAATTTTCAGGTGTGAAAAAAAGTCATTATCATCTCCGATTATCCCTTAATTAACATAATGGTATTTTTTATTTTACTTTATTTTATTTGTGTTATTGTACATCTCTTTGAAACAAACCAAAAAGCACAGTGTAATGGACATCATCATGTGGTCAAATTTTATCCTCAGTCTCTTTTTCTTTCTGATGACTTCCATCCACGCCTTGCCATCTTCAGACATGAATTCTAAACCCCTGTCCCTCCCCCACACGCCAGCTCCATATTTCAGCTTGAATAATACATAACACCCTTAAAAGGGCCAGGAACAGGGAGTTCTGTACTGTAGCATGTTCTCTGTGATCTACAAGTATAACTCACCTCAAACAGCCCTATCCCTCGGTGACTAAGAGATGGATTAGATCTCAGCCGTCAGAACTCAAGTGCAACCTCTTCAAAAACACTTGCCATAACATTAGTGTACTGCAGCGTTTCGTGTGCGACGCGCATGCTATCAAAAAAGGCAATTCACTGAATTAATACAACAATGATCTTAAGGAAAATGTGACACTATGTGTCTACATATATAAATAAATACAAATACAATAAATTATACAAACATTTAAATGTATACTCTATGTACTCAACTCAAGCTGAAGGCCTAACATGCTGGTTTTTAACACTTCTTACTTCAAGGCTTTCCTACTTTCAGAAGCAAACCTTCAAAGCCGCACATCTTGCGGGTATAAAACAAATGCAGTGTAACAGTATTCAGTGCACCAACAGCACACCTTACACATCAGTGATAAAATATTAATGTACACCGAATATGGGACTTCTGTAAGTCGTTGTATTAGAGCTATAATTAATGAGGTATTTGACTTAAAGGGGGTCTATTATCCCCCTTTTTACAATATGTAAAATATGGCCTTAGAGTATGTATGTGAGGTTTCAGCTTAAAATACCCCATAAACAGTTGTTTTAACTCTTTGAAACTGCCTGTTTTAGGGATCTTATATATCATTTAATCCTAATTGTGCCATTTTGGTAACTGTTGCTTTAAATTCAAATGAGATTGTGCTCTTTTCAAAAGAGGGCGGAGCTATAATTGATTAAGTGCAGCACAGTGGCAGACTCAAAACAAAAGGACGTCACTAAGGGCGGAACTTTTCCCCTCTGAGAACATATACAAAGAGAAAATGTCTTTTAAAGTATTTCCACAGATTGTTTTATCAAGTGTGAATATAAAAAAAAATAAATGAATACATTTTTACCATTAGAAGCTGATTATTTTCATACACAGTTGCCACACAACTGTGTTTAAACCTCACCTAAAAGTGATTCTTGCATAGCAGGTTCCCTTTAAGTCTTTTTTTTCTGTTATTCATACTAATATTTGCTTACATGCATTCTAATAGTACAAACTGTGGTGTAAAGTAAAGAATTACAAACGGCCAAATTACTGAGTAGCTTTAAAAATGTGTCATTTTACTTTTACTTATAGGACATTTTTTTGTTCTGTATCGGTGTTTTTACTGCACTACTTTCATTCAACCTGCATTCATTGCTTAGTGTTTATTTGTAATGTCTTCTTGTCTAATAGAATAGGTGATTCCTGTCCAATGAACTCACATAAAAATTGCATCAGGCAGACTGATTTCAAGACAATCTCAAGACACAACTGACACAAATCATTACACGCAACAGCTGATGGACTATTTAGACTGCATTTTACTGATGAAGATGAAAGATGTCCAATGTATGATGATACACAAATGGCCTTAAGCAAAAACTAAATGCACTACAGAAACTTACGTTTTCAAATACATGCACAAATTGCATGTATTCTATCAGTGCTGCATAAGCTTGGTTTGGGGAGCCAACTTCTATACACTGGTAGCTCTCATTATTAGTCATGTTTAAAGGGCACCTATGATGAAGATCAACTTTTGGAAGCTGTTTGGACAGAACTGTGTGCAGGTAGTGTGTTTACAGTCATATTGGAGTGATAGAAACACAATAAGTCTCTCTTTTGTTTATTTCCTGACATTAAAATAGGATCCAAATATCTGCAATTCTAAGGCCCACCGCAACATGCACCAACTTTATAATGATATTGTGTGTCACTCATCATTGCAGAAAGGCTTGAATTAACTCCACAACAAATATATCATATAACCGTTGGGAAAGTTCTTACTGTCGTATGGGAAATCTGTTTCATTCTTGTCTGTCACTGTGCTGTTTATCTACGTGAAGGCTACACAAATCTCTATGGCTCTGACACATGTGAGAATGATAGGCAGATTCAGAAAGGTGTAATAAATAATCTGATGGGTATTTTGAGCTGAGACTTTACAGACATTCTGGAGACACAAATGACTTATCTTAAATTTTGAAAAAGGGGTTAAATAGGTGCCCTTTAAAGTGCATAGCTTAAGCATTAACATACCATCACAGCTAAATTACTGACCCTATTATAGGGTATATTGTGTGGAATAATAAATGAGGGTATGATATATGGGTGATTTCGCAAATACAGCCCATGCTTACTTTAAACAGTTTCAGAGGATTCCCCCTGACAACATTGATTTTGCTTTCTTTCTGTTTTTACGATTGAGTCAACTATTATTAGCATGCATATTAACAAATTAGCTGTTTATTAGTACTTATAACACACTTTTAAGTTAACTAAACTCAACTACTAGCATACTAACTATTAATCATCAGCAAATTGACCATTACTGGGGCAAAAATCATAGTTAATGGAGAGTTAATAACAAACACTGGACCTTAAAATAAAGAGTGCACTATAATTGTATTAAATATTACAACAATTTAAAGGGGCTAAGCAATTAATTTTTTTTTTTTTTTTTCAAAAGAAGCAAGGCAGTAACACATCCAGTGTTTCCCTCAGCTAAATATAGTAATATAGTAATATTGTTGTTTGATTTAATCAAAACAATAAAAACATTGTATGTTTAACTGGGGCTGAACGGTGGCGCAGTGGGTAGCATGCTTGCCTCACAGCAAGAAAGTCGCTGGTTCAAGCCTCAGTCAGTTGGTGTTCTCCCCGTGTTGGAGTGGGTTTCCTCCGGGTGCTCCGGTTTCCCCCATAAGTCCAAAGACAAGTGCTATAGGTGAACTGGGTAGGCTAAATTGTCCAAAGTGAATGAGTGTGTATGGATGTTTCCTAGTGATGGGTTGCAGCAGGAAAGGCATCCGCTGCGTCAAACGTATGCTAGATAAGTTGGTAGCTCATTCCCCTGTGGTGATCCCAGATTAATAAAGGGACTAAGCCGAAAAGAAAATGAATGAATGAATGTATGTATGTTTAACTTTGCCAAACTATAGTAAGTTTAGACATTCACAATGACACTTGCTGTTAGAAATATTGCAGGTGAAGTTATACAAATGGTATTAAAGTACCATGGAAAAAAATTATGTGACACTATTTCTGTATATTATATTTTTTATATACACAGAGAACTGACGTTTGCTTAAGTACATTAATTTCTAAGATTGGAAAGTCTCATCTTCAACATAAGGTCACCCTGCACACAGTCTGCTTTATTTAGTAAAGAAGTTGGTTAATGTCAAGTTCAGCAATATATGTATGACTACAATTCAAATATGAAGAATATAGCAACTGTGTATTTTTGCCAAGAACATTTTCAGTTGGAAAGGCTGAAATAATATAAAATAAAAATATTTTCTTTCTTAATCCTGTTCGTCTTAATTTAAGCACAAATATTTAAAATATATATATAACATTACATCAATTTTCTAGACAAGTGAAACAATTGTGTTTTGTTTTTAAAAATAAGTCAAAATGCATTGGGTTTTTCCATAAAAAATAAAAAAGCTAAATAGTCTGCCGGTGGGCTAAGTAAAATAACAGGCATCCCAATCTAAGCCAAATGTCAAATTACCTGACATTCCCCTTCATTTCACTGACCAAAACAAAAACAGAATTTACAGGAGTTATAAGCACTGAGTAAAAAAAAGAGAAAATACATCTTCAATCACATGTTGACGTGTTATATCTGTTTAGAATATGATGCTAAAGCTCGAAACAAAGCTGTTCTGGAAGTTAGATTGATGTGTCTTATTTAATATGTATTTATTAGATTGTAAGTTAACTTTAATACATCATTGATTAATACATTAAATAATGATTCATTTACACCACACCTAAGACTTTTAATATAAACAATATAAACAATTAAATACAAGACTAAGTACTGGTTGCAGAGCAAAAAAAATAAAAATAAAAATAAAAAAAGTCAATATCAAACAGTAATTAGCTCACAACCTAATAAGCTATATTTACAATTTGGTCAGCAACCATTTCTGCTACCTAATTAAGGCTAACCTTATTAAAGGTTGATGTTAAAGACGGTTGATGTTCCACCACAAGATAGCGACAGAGGCCGCATAATAAGTCCTTAGAAGTAGAAAAGAGCTTAAGTTTCAAACTACAGCTGAACAAATCATTACAGAACAGGTAAGTGACTCAGGTAAGTCTATCTTTCTCTATTTTGAATTTTGAAGTGCTGTATTTATATTGTACTAATCTAGTAGTGTTTGCTCTGACTTTTTCAGGGTTACTTATTGTGAAATCTCTATTGCAATAGATAAATACTGGGAAATCTCTGTAGACTGATGGCATTTCATGCCGTTCAGGCTTATAATCGTATATTGTGAGCAAAATCACCAAATTTTGTCATCACTTTAGATTTTATGCTAGAGAATCATTCAAACACTAGCTCTAAAGTGACGTTTGTAAAGTAGCAATGGTTTCTGTAGTTTTGAAGGTCAGCTGTAGATGTGAATGAACGGTGGAAGAAAGTAGTTCCTTGTACAAAAGTATTTTTGAGACTCCGTGTTTGATTTCCATTTTTTATATTCACAATTACTCCATCAAACTGTTGTATAAATGAAATTTCATACTCGTATGAGTGCGATACGGCTGTATATCATCACTGGTGGGACACTAAGGCACTAAGGCTTCAAGCCAACACACACCTCCCACCAGTGGCAATATACAGCCATATTGCACTGTTACTTGTGTGATATTGCTCGTGCACATATATACAAGTGTAATATGTACACTTGTGGCAATATACAGCCATATTGCACCGTTACTTGTGTGATATTGCTCATGTACATATATACAAGTGTAAAAAAAAAAAAAAATCACATTTTGACAAAATATACTGACAGAATGAATGAATGAATAACTGACGTTCAATATATTGAATAGACCTTCTAATTCCATGATATTCCAGAAATTCTATGATCCGTGAGAACCCTGAATAATTTTGTTTTGGTTTAAAAAAAAATAAGATTTTTTTCGCTTGCCCCATTGGCATTTGCTTGTATTACAGTTTTTTTTACTGCTTTCAGTTTTTTTAAGAAGCAGAGGACAAAACCTGGGTTGATAAGGTTTAACTTTTTTTTTTGTCTCCACAGTTGTTTCAAGAGTCATTTAAAGACTAAAAGCCCATTATAAGAGGTAAAGACAGTCTAAAGCAGTATCCTCTTTTGCTACACACCATGAGGTCACATTTTGGAGGAGCTGAAATGAGATATTACGATTTCTCTTCCAAAAAAAAGACTTTTCTAAAGGTCAAAAAAATGTAACTTAACAACTTCCACTAAAGTCCTTCTTGTATTCCGACTTATAGTATTAGTGTTTTAAAAACGGAGACGTAGCCTGGCTTGTCATAGCAATGCCAACTATTTCATTGCAATCCCACTTAATATGTGCATAAATTGAGAATTTCAACTAGAATATCTTATGCTCAAGTGTAAAAAATATTAAAAGAAAATGTTCGTTTATGAGCTGAGTTGATGGGAAAAGACACCAGATCCCCAATTTATTCTGATAGTCTCACTTTGCTTATTCTTTTATGCAATATAACATATGTGTGGTTTTGCTTGCTTGTGAAAGAATATTGCAACACATCTGGACAGAGTAATGGGAGTTGTGTTTTCGAATAGCATCAATTACTATAAGATTTCAAGTCTTTGACGGAAGATGGAAGGTTTGATGCAATTACGCTGTCATTTAACTCCATTAAAAGCATTTACCTAATTTGATTGCTTTTATTCTGTACTGCAGTTTTTAAAGATATTCCATGTGTGTTTGGGTGTAGTATAAACAAATAAACATATACACAAACAACAGCACAGTCTAATTGTTCGCGAATGGTGAAAGAAAACATATGAAGGAAATCAACAATAAATGACATGTAAAATTGGAATTAGCAGCTTTATATGGGTGACCATTATGTTGATTGCCAGCAGCTAGCTCTCTGCAATTCTAACATGGTCGCCCACTGAAGCTAAGCAGAGCTGTGCCCAGTCAGTACCTGGATGGAAGACCACATGGGAAAGCAAGGTTGCTGCCGGAAGTGGTATTAGTGAGACCAGCCGGGGGTGATCCTAATGCCCCAGTATATTAATGGGTACTCTATACTGCTCAGTGAGCACTGTCTTTAGGATGAGACGTTAAACTGAGATCTTGACTCTCTGTGGTCATTAAAAATCCCAGGATGTCCTTCAAAAAAAGAGTAAGGGTTAAACCCCGGCATCCTGGCCAAAATTGCCCATTGGCCTCTGTCCATCGTGACCTCCCAACCATGCCCATACCATAATGCCACGTCTCATCATCACTCTGTCTCCTCTCCACCATTCAGCTGGTGTGTGGTGCGCAGTATGGCGCAATATGGCTGCCCTTGCATCATCCAGGTGGATGCTACATAATGGTGGTGAATGAGGAGATTACCCACAAAAAAAAATTGTGTATAGTACAGAAAAGTGCTATTTAAATGTAAGAAATTATTAGTATTATTCTTGATGGCAAAACACAAGTGTATATTTAAAACTAAACTTACATTATGAAACAAATAATATAATACATTTGAATATTATCATTACCATTATTATTATTATTACTATTATTCATATTAATATTTTTATTATTATTGCATTTTACAGTACATTTACATTAGTTAATGTTAATGCAAATACTAACATGAAATAACAATGAACAATAATTGTACAGCATTAATTCATTTTAAAATCTAATGCAAAGAACTTCTTAAAAGACTCTATCATCAATGCATCAGACAAACTCGCACAAGAGAGAAAGACAAACCCACTAAATCCAGGTATTTAGTCATGCGTTTAAGGCTGTGCCCCTTTTTCAAAAAGGTGTTTTTTATAATCTTGGTGGTCCTTAATAGTTGTGCGGAACTGAGTTAGATTTGCCATTCTTTTATCTAAAATCTTTATTTCCTCGCTTTCTTTTCTATGTTTTTGTTGTTATGTTTTGTCTGTTATATTTTACACCAGTCAGTTGGACAAGTTGGATTGTCTTTGTTTTACCTCTAAAAAAGGTCAATTTAACGATAGACCCCTGATACAAGCTTACCAAGTTTACCAAAACTTCTAAACTATTCATTTACTTTACAAGTAGTTGCAATTCCCTTTCTAAATAAATAAATAAATAATTACAGAGTCCACTCAAACGAGCCGGCAAGGTCATTGTTATATTTATTTAGTTTAATTAACTATAAGTTAATTCTGAATATTCATAATTAATAACAACTCGTTAATATTCATAAACTAAGCTAATTTTGCTACAACAACAACAACAACAATAATAATAATAATAATAATAATAATAATATGATTAAGATGTGTATTATTGTTATTATTATTATTGTTATTATTATTATTATTATTATTATTATCATCAGGATGATGTTGGAGTATTATTAATATTATTATTATTGTTTAAAATGTAGTTGTTTGAAGGTTGATTTTTTTTAAATAAATACAAATCATGTAATTTAGCAATGAATAAATGAATGAATGAATGAATGAATGAATTAATTAATTAATGAATGAATGAATGAATAAATTCATTAATTAATTAATTAATATCAGGTTAATTATGGTTAACTCTTATACTCTTACACCAAAACTCCAAATAAATAACTAATTATTTTAATCCACTGGCCATATGTACTGAATAAAATGTATATGTGTCTAGAAGCGATATATGCATAATTTCAGTCTTAAAATATTCATTAATTTTGTCTCATTTATTTCTAAATGAGCAAAATTCTTTTCCTCCCTCCCTCTCCCTCTGAATTAGCTTAGGCTTTTTAATTTTGCCCCCTGTTGATGGCAATTAGACCACTGAGATGCTCCAAAAAGCAAACCAGACATGGAAACACACACACATACACACACAAATCCTAAAAGTGCCTTCAGACAGAAGAGAAAAAGAGAGCCAGCAGTAAGAATTACAGTACATTCTGGATCTAATTACACACTCGTTTTTACTTTTTTTTTCTCTTAAAAGGCTTTCCATAGCATAATTCACATCGTCAATTGATCCGATGTGTGCTAAGAGGAATACACAATGGAAGAGAGTAATAAAATGTGAAGATGAATAAAACAGAGGGAGGTATTCCAGAAAAAAGCACGCATGGGAGGTAAAATAATGTGAGTTTAGTGAGAGGCTTGAATGAATGGTGAACGAAAGGCAAGCTGATGTTTATTGGCAAATATTTCTGACACGGGTCTTTGTGCAGAGAGCCGTCTTAATCAGACTCTGTTTGCTCTGTTATTGATTAATCTTGCCTAGACATCATATTATTGTTTACTTTCTGAATCTCTCCAGACAAAGTGAAAGAACAACCTGGAAACCCCCCTCCTCTCTCAGACCCCGGCTGTCAATCATCTCTTCTCATTTCTTCCCCATCCCCTGTTTTTCCAAAAATAAAGGAGTTGTGAAGGAGGCTCTGTCCCCCCCTGTGGTTGCCGTGAGTGACGCGGGTGACAGCTGCCCGTATGCGCCCCCTCTGAGCTCGGCATGCTGGGGGATGTAGGCTGTCAGGTCACATTATGAGCTTGCTGAGATGCCACCAGTAGGCACGTGGCGGGCACATTTACAAAACGAGCACATAACAGACAGCACGGAAAACAAGAAGCCACATTCAGAGGCAGACAAAACAGTACAAGCTCTAAAGACAATAAAGGTTTCGTATGTGCAGTGAAGAACAACTACCCCATTAAAGAGATTGAGAAATATCATAGAAGACATAGAAGATTTAGAGAAAAGTGTCAACTTCAGACATAATTTATGCACCCACCGCTTGCTGTTTGATTTTCTTTATTTGCTTTGAGTTTCTTTATATTACTTGAAGGGGTGTTAATAAAACCTTTTTTAAACCTGTCATTAAATTTTTATAATCATTACATGACATGTCATGAATGTGCATGAGGCTTTATGCATTCATATAAAGACTGTCATTAATTGCCATTAGCTAAGTTATGCCATTTTAAATGCAAAGATGACATCATATTTGTCAAGATGTCATAAATACATCACAACCTGTTTTTATATTTCTCATGACAAATTGACATTACCATTAGACAACAAAAATATTGTCATATTGCTTGACAGATTAATGACACTTTTAATGAGACAATTTAATGACAAACAGTTTGTTCCACTAAAACGTGACCAGAAAAATATCCATGACAAGTATAATGCCTCATGACCAGTGATGGGAATAAGAGTGTTATTTATAAATAAACTGTGTTAATGGTGATATTTGTTTTAGTAATGAGCAGAGTTGGGTGTAAAGCGTTCCACAATAATGCGTTACTGTATTCTATTTACATTTTTGGGGAACGCAATAATGTAATAAATTACATTTAAAATTTGTGTAATTTGATTATCTGTGAAAATGCATCTGTGGAAATGTATCTGTGTTACTTAGGTTACAAACATAGTTTTTAGAAGAATAAAAAGTGCTTCTTTTAAAGAGCCCCTATTATGGGTGTTTGAAAGTAGGATTCTATGCAGTGTGTAACACAGCACTAAGTGAATGAAAACATCCAGCTGAAACCACGTTAAAAATGTGAGCCATGCTTCTTCCGTTATTGATTTTAATGCATTTCTGTTTGTTGCTATGGCCACCATCAGCTGTTCATACATGTGCGGCGTGGTCAATTTTCAAAATCCACTGTGTGGATTAATACTGAATGTGTGTTGTTGCTATTACTTGGGGTTAGGGTTAAAAGTAGAGTAATATGCTGGTGTTGCATTGGGCTTTCACATACTTTCTGCTACTTCATTCTGTAGCCGTGGTGGGCATTTCTTTCTGTCTAGCGCTGAACGCAGTCGACCAATCACAACAGACTGGGTCATCAGTCCAATCAATGCAGATTAGCTTCGCGCTAAGGAGGGGTTTAGGAACAAATGAATCGCTGAACAATTCATATGGGAGTCGTTGGGATAATTAGGTAAAAAAAAAATGCATATTATAAGACAATGAAAGTGTTTTTTGACCTTTCACGCATATCAGCATGTTGTTGGAGACCCCCAAAACCAAAATATGACCTTTTTTAATACAAAATAGGGGCTCTTTAAATAACGTTTTCCTCTGCAATGTCAGTAAATAAGCATGTGCTTTTAAATTGCTAGAGACGCGAGCTGAAATGGCAGCTGACAAGAGTGGTTGCTTCTTCAAGTGGAAATACAGACATTACTTTGATTTTATTGAGCGTACAAAACAAAAATATCGATGTAAAATGGAGTCTATGTCCAGTCTCTAAAGAACATTCGACTGCTTTTAACTCGACCAGCAACTTTTTCAAGCACTTGAACAGAAAGCATTCTATGACAATACTTGTCACCAAGGAGAACACCGGCACCCAAAAACACAGTGGTCCAACTCCGCCTAAACAGGCTAAATTGAATTTTTGTGCAGGATTGGGAGTGAATGTCAAGAGAAGCGTAGCAGCTTATGGGGCCATTCACATATATTGCGTCTTTTGCACACGCAAGTTTGCCAATGGAGGCACGTGGATTGTGCACACATATTGGGAGCGCATACTGTGCACACTCGCATTTTCCAGGCGCTCCAGTTGAAAACAAGAACAAACCGATCAGCTTTATGCTTTGTATATAATATATACATTTCGGTGGAAACCACCCAAACACTCCAGTGCTTGTGTCTTGATGTCATTGGTTACAGGTATCCTCATGTCTTCTCTTGTGTTAAAAAAAAAAAAGGTTTGAAACAAGTGAACGATCAGAGAATTTTAAGTTTTTGGTGAACTCTTGTCAAGCTGAACATGACAAGCTGCTGTGATCAACCCATTGTAATGTTTTCAGTAAATATTAAATTACTGAAAGACTGCAGTTTGCATTTTTATAGGTATACTTTATATGTTTTAAAAGCAACTTCAAAGTAAAATAATTAGTAATCTGATTACTTTTTACATTAGGTAATTAGTAATGTATTTAAATTACAATTTTTTGTAGTAGTAATTTGTAATTTATTACCAAACATTGCACCAAAGTGACCAATCAGCTGATTTCATTATGCTTGCCTTGTTTACAATGGGTTACTAGGTTACCAATGCTATAGTCAGCCACTTGTTGGAAACACATAGATTTTTTTATTTTTATATATATATATATATATAATATAAATATTTTTTTTTTTGGCAAACTTAAAATTGATTTACTTCATGTTAGGATGTAAACCCAGCTTATCACAGCAGATGTGATATAAAGCTCAAAATACAGTAGGCTCTCCTATAGGCTCTGCATAAACCCCAATGATCTCAATAACTTTCGATCTCTGTGCTTTGATACATTGGCCAGAATGTCTTATGGGATTGTGAGTACGCTCCATAACGTGTGGAAATGTGAGTTTCATTACAGTCTTACAAAGAGTCAACCCCATTGGTCATGAAGGCATCTGAAGCACACGGGGGTGGCTTTGGGCCCTACAGCGCGTCTGTGTGAGAAAACCAGCACCCATGCAACAAATCCAAAAGCGCGATTGGTTACAGCTCAGCTCCATTTCATGCGCTTTCAGACCACACGAAACAAGTTAATGTTCGCTTTTACTGTGTCAGAGTCGAGATGCCATTAAACAGAAGAGCGGGGAGAGATGTGTGATTTATCCGAGAGACGCTGAAGTGATTTCGGTGGCAGAAATGTTTATACTTATTGAGGCAAAGCAGGTGCCACTGTCATTTCCTATTGAGAGCTTGGAAATGTAGAGAAAAGGACTAATTTACCTTAAAGGTAGGTTTCACGTCTGTCAGGTTTTGTGTGTGTGAAGTGGACTGCAAATATATTAGATGCGGGGATGGTATAAATAACTCGCCGCTGTCACAAACACACATATTAATACGTACGTAAATACATACTGTCATAGAGATAAGGGCTCTAGAGGCGTTTCACGTTCCAGGCAAGAATCGTAGAGCTCAGAACTAATAACTGTCATATAAAACATAATGACCCACCTGAACTGCTTTATACTGTAGCTGTTATTAGTCTCTGTGATGAAGTATACAACGTTATTACATTAGTATGCATACATAAACTATTGCAAATATGCATACTAAACCATTGCAACTGATAACTAATAGCAGTCCGTTTTTTGACATTTGAGAGTTCTGGATAGAATGAAAAAAAGCGATGCTATTAAACAAAATGGAAGGGTCTGTGAATAGCATGCATTGTAGTGTTAAAAACAAACACTTTAAAATTAATGTTATTAAGACTTAAATAATAATATAAAGCTAAATATAATAATTATTTAAATAAAGGAACGAACGAAAGAAAGAAAGAAAGAAAGAAATGAATGAAACGAAAGGAAACGAAAAGAAATTAACAAAACAAACAAAACAAATGAAACGAAGCGAACAAACAAACAATCGAATGAATGAAACGAAACGAACAAACGAACTGAAGCGAATGAAACAAACAAAAGGATACGTAGCCACCAGAAAAGGATACGAATCCACCAGAGGCCGCTGTTAACTGACTGTCTTTCTGGCCAATCGATAACAGCGGAAATGCTGGGTTAGCGGTTAGCTGGTAGTGCGAAAACAAACAAAAGCCATCAGCGACGCAATACTGCACTTATTTTAAAGAATAAATGCAGCCATACATACCTCTGGCTGCATAATATGCACTCTCCAGAAATGTATACGAGGGTACGTATTCACAATGAGCTTGTGTTGAATGAATGAATGAATGGTTGAATGAATGAATGAATGAATGAATGAATGAATGAATGAATGAATGAATGAATGGAGTGAAATTCAAAAGTGACTTTTGACCCAATATATAACAAAATATAATCACTATCAATAGTACAACTACCACTAACAATATATCACTAACATAACATTGATGATTAATCAAACACATTCTTAATAGCTGGAAAAGAACAACTAACCATGGAAAATTGCCTTAAAATACTGTTACCATTGTTTCCTGTAACAGATTTATTTGCACCTCATACAATTTTCAAGGTCAAAAGATAGTCAAAGGTTGCTATTCAGGACACATTATGTTATTTAAAACTTGAATAGCAAGCAGTGTTTTTCTATGAAAAGGACTTCCAAAGAGAGGCTTGGTATTGTTTTTGTAGAGTCAAGTGGACTGCAGTGCTCTAATTTCACTCTCTACATCTCTTAATGTTTTCATTTATTTGGTGGTTTGCTCTCCATCTTTTACCATTGCCCAGTCTACTTGTCCTTGTACTTGTGACTCTTATTTTTGGGAATAGTTTTCTTTCAACCTCTCTTATTCTCATTCAGACAGTTTTTTTTAACCTAAAAACAAAGATAAATCTCACTCTTTTATCCTACCAATGGCAATCAATTCTAATAAGATTATAAATGTTAAAGACAAAATGTCACCCTATTTATGAATTATTAATTGATTGATTGATTATTTAATTAATCTACATGTTCATTTGTTTATGTATTAATTAAGAATTACTAATGTATACTTAATGTAAATTTACTTTAACTGTTGCTTAAATTGTTTCACTTGTGTTAGTTTCATTCATTCATTCATTCATTCATTCATTTAAAATCATTAATGCATATTAAATGTTACTTAAACTGTTGTTAAATTGTTACTCGTGTAAAAGGTTTAACATTCACTCATTCATTCATTTGTTTATTTATTTAATTATTAATGCATATTAAATGTTAATTCACTTAAACATTTTTTTTAATTGTTACACTTTGGTTGAAGTTTTAACTTGCCTTCGTTCGTTCGTTCGTTCATTCATTCATTCATGTCTTAATTTGAAATTGTTAAAGCGTATTAAAAGTTACTTAAACTGTTGTTAAATTGTTACACTTGTGTTAAATGTTTAACATTCATTCATTCATTCATTCATTCATTCATTCATTCATACATCAATTTATTTGTTTATATATTCATTTTAATGTATTAATGCATATTAAAAGTTAATTTACTACAACTCCTGTTACAATTGTTATACTTGTGTTAGTTAACATTCGTTCATTCATTCATTCATTCATTCATTCATTCATTCATTCATTCATGTATTTATTTAAAATTATCAATGCATATTAAATGTTAATTTACTTAAACTGTTGTTAAAATTATTACACTTGTGTTAAAGTTAACACACATTGATTCATCCATCTATCCATCCATTCATCCATCCACCCATCTATCCATTTATGTATTTATTTAAAATTATTAATGCATATTAAATGTTAATTTACTTAATCTGTAGTTAATAATTGTTGCACTTAACGAAGTTTTAACACAAAAAGTGCAGTTAGACAAGGTACTTGTTTTTTGGGGTTTTTCTTAAGAAAAGCACTGTTGTAATGGCTTGTAGAATAGCAGTTTTTCATTAGCAAGCTGCCATATGGCAGTAACCATCTATTAGCATAGATAATTGATGTGGAAACTTAAAAAAACATTAAAGCTCAAAAAACACAAGCAAGACTGTGTTCAAATGTGTGTTCAGATGCTTGCGATCTCATCTCAAGCTGCTTTTGATTAATCAATTAAAGATTTTGTTTGTCGGCCATGCTAGGATCACGTTAGGACATACAGACCAATCAGAAAGGAGTGGATGATTCATTGACACTTGACAAACATAGGACTTATTACTGTTTCTATGGGAACACAAAGCGGAGAACGATCACATAAAACTGCGTCAACTGCCATCTGAAGGTGTAAAACACGTGCAATACACATACAGCAATGTATGATCTAAAAGGTGACACTTAATTGAGGTGTATTAACTTCACAGTTACATGATATCACATGGGAAACTATAAATAAAAAAGGCTACACGTGGACAACAAACTGAGTGATGCACTATTAAAAATATCACAGACATTTAAGCGGATAGAATATGATGTTTATTTCAGGATATTAAAATGTTAGATGTATTTTTTCTTGTAAGTAATACTAAAAAAGCTTTTAAAAAAGGTATGATATATGAAATATGAAATTCATTCATTCATTTTCTTTCCGGCTCAGTCCATTTATTATTCCGGGGTCGCCATAGCGGAATGAACCGCCAACTTATCCAGCATATTTTTACGCAGCAGATGCCCTTCCAGCCGCAACCCATCTCTGGGAAACATCCATACACACTCACTCACACTCATACACTACGGACAATTTAGCCTACCCAATTCACCTGTACCGCATGTCTTTGGACTGTGGGGGAAACCGGAGCACCCGGAGGATACCCACGCGAACGCAGGGAGAACATGCAAACTCCACACAGAAACGCCAACTGACCCAGCCGAGGCTCGAACCAGCAACCTTCTTGCTGTGAGGTGACAGCACTACCTACTGCGCCAATATGAAATTGTTATTAACATTTTTAAAAAGTTTTAATTAAGTAATTTATGCATTATTTTACATTTGCCATTAAAGTGTGTTAAGTAGTATGTGATACCAAACAATGTTTTAATTAATTGTTTTTCAATGAATTGCAATGTGGACAATTCGATATCTTCATAAATTATGACATACTGATGTCTTTTATCACAAATGCGCCATGTCGAGATAGCTTACTAAGGCGCCCTCAGCTTACTATGATGCCCTTGCCATAGTATGCTACCGCGACACAGTTAAATGACTGACTGAATTAAAATGCTCATGGGCTAATTAGTGAGTAGGCTCATTCAAATCTTCAGTGTCCATATATCTGTGTCACTGCCTGGTGAACAGCGCTGATAATTATAGCCAATCACAGTAATTTCTGTTGAGCACATGAACAAAATGGTCAGTCGTAAGTGTTTAAGAACTCACTTCACAATGCTCAAAAAAACAAGAGGGCAAATGATAGTACCTCATTGCTTATTTGTTTTTTTGTTTGTTTTGTATTGTATTCTGCACTTTTGTTACAAACTATATGTGCATGTGCTAAACATTTGTATCATTTAAAAATTAAATAGACATTTCCTTCAACTGATTGACTAAACACAGTTTATTGATCCCTTTAAAAACTATTTTTAAACCTATTCAGTCTTTATCTGAAATCCTAGACTGTGTTGAAGTAATTTTTTTGCATGGATGTATCCTGCTTATTACTTTCCACAAAAATTAGGAACAAAATATTGCGTTGAGTCTTAATACTACATACTATGCAAAAATAACTTTTCCAAGGGGTTTACAAAGTTTTTTGAAATTTTTTTGAATATTAACTTATTATGGTAAAACTGCATACACAGGGATCGAAATTTTGACCGTTTGGTTGCATATGCGGATGAAATTTTATCTATGCGACCTCAAATATATTTGGGAGCATTTGTGTGAGTGCACAAAATTGTTGCTGTGCGATCAGTTTTCACTGCAAGATGTTCTCCAGATGTGCAGTTTTAGGAGACATTCACGCAGAATGCATCTTTACACCTAAAAACTTAAAACACAGCGCTCGGGAATAGTTTAAAACAGTCCTCGTGTCAACTTCCTACAGTAAACAAATCCCGTGATGCTTGCCCGGCCTTCAAGCTCTACTGATTGGCACACTGCTCTAGAACTGTACGCAAATGGGTTGGTTAATATCAGCTGTCAATCATTCAGTCGATGCCATAACCCTTCATGGGATGACGAAGCTACAGCGCAAAAATGTAAAGTGCTGAAGATGAGAGAATAAAAAGCACACTGACAGATTTTGTTTTAAAAACCACCTAAAGTTACAAATAATGACACATCTGATTAGTGGTACACTTTTCAAATAGTGGATAAGACTCCCTGTAAAGTTTTCAGGAAACAGTGGTTGTCACTCAGTCTACACATTTTAAGTGTGAGATGTTCCATTTAATCCTTCATTTAATCGTCAGGATGATTTCAAATGCAATAAATCTGTTAATATAAAACTTGTAGTAACGGTGCATATTATATTAGATTAAATTAAACTTTATTGTCATTACACATGTACAAGTACAATGCAACGAAATGCAGTTTAGGTCTAATCAGCAGTGCAATAGCAGCAAGTGCAGGATACAGGTATAGTGGGTGGTATATATAAGGTATATAATTCTTGGTGGGTGTGAGTAAATTTTTAAAATGCAACCACATTTTTAAAGTTAGGAGTACCAGTGCTACCAAGCAAAAAGGTTCATCTCGAGCCCTGATACGTTTTTTTTTTATAATCAATGTTGATAAAAACTGCAAAAACACTTTGATTGACATTCCTTCGTTGTACGTGTCCAGTAGTGACAGTCTCTCCCACGTTGTGGCTGGCCCCACAATCTCATTTGAATTTAAAGTGACAGTCACGAAATTGGCACAATTAGGATCAATGTCTTGAAGGGGCAGTTTCAGAGTCATATAATAATAAAATCAAAAATAGTAAAAACAAAGACTTATTACAGATACAACTCTTATTAAAATATAAATGTAAACTCTATTTGAAAGAAATGAAACAGCAGCGATCAAACGAAACTGTGGACGAGTCTGCACTGCAGTGTAAAAGAGCACACCTTGTAATAGAGCACAATAATAATCCACTGTCATGTCGCACGCATGTGTGTGTGTGTGTGAGCAGAGGAAGTTCAGACCTCTCTAATTCCTGCTGAATGAAATGTCAGCGCGTGGCGGGGGGCTTTTTAACTCTCAGCAGTGGGGATCTTGGTGTGGGGGGCCGCAGGGGGGGTAAAAGGGTCACAGTGTGTCTAGAGTTAGTGTTGGGCTCTTTGTTAGCCGGAGCTGGACTCCTGAAGTCAGTCAAAAGACCCGCACGGGGGGTCGAGAGGCAGAGACCTGCCGAGATCAATATAGCGACAGGGGGTCCATCCTCTCACAGACCCTTTCACTCCATCACACACACAAGCTTATCCACGCTGGCTCATACAAACTTAGGAGAAAAATAAATTAATTTGATGTTTTCCTGCCGCGCATATGAATACAGTTTGACTGTTTATTTTGATGGAGTGTAAAGAAATATTGCTTCTAGAATATGCATACACAGTGAAATGTAATAAAAATGCATTCACAGTGTATTATGTATTCATGATATTTTATAAAAGCATGATATATTCTGTGTGTATGTTCTTGTTGCATGGTGGCTCAGTGGTTAGCACTGTCACCTAAAAGCAAGAAGGTCGCTGGTTCGAGTCCCGGCTGTGCCAGTTGGCATTTCTGTGTGGTGTTTGCATGTTCTCCCTGTGTTGGCTTGGGTTTTCTCCAGATGCTCGGGATTCCCCCACACTCCAAAGACATGAGGTATAAGTGAATTGGCTGACCTAAATTGGTAGTAGTGTGTGTGTGAATCTGAGAGTGTATGGGTGTTTCCCAGTACTGGGATGAAGCTGGAAGGGCATCCACTGCGTAAAACATATGCTGGAATAGTTGGCGGTTCATTCTGTTGTGGCAACCTCTGATAATCAGAGACTAGGCTGAAGGAAAATGAATGAATAAATGTATGTTATTATATTGAGGAACCGTACAGAGATAAGCATGCATTTCACCTTGTATTAATGTGTATTTAAATCAAATATAAATGTCTAAAGATTTAGATTTTTTGATTTTTATACTATAGAAGAGCAGAAAACCACAAATACCAACTATTTTGATGTAAATTTAAAATATTTAGTGGAATACACTGTTTAATCAAAATAAGATTTGTCAGTGACATCACAGAAAAAAAAAACCCTAAGGACTATAAGAAGTAAAGGTCAATAAAGCTAATTTGACCTTTTTATGACAAAACAAGATTAGGTCAGGTTGTAAAATGTCATCTGGTACAACCTTCTAAACTATATATTTGTACAATTGCATACATTATCCTTGAAAAAAAGTATTTAAACACACATCCATAGGGTAAAGTAAAAATATGTATGTTCTGTTTTTTGTTTTTTTATCTGACATGTACACCACATTGTAATGTTTTCTTTGAATGAGAGAACAAAATCATTGTCACATAACTGTGAAGTAAATATTTTAGCCTACAAGACTGGTTACTCAAAAGACTTATTCAGTGTGGCACATTCCGTGTGTTTTTTTTTTTTTTTGGACATTTACATTTTTTCTCCAAAACCTACTAACCACGCATAATATATACAATTAAAGTCAGAATTATTAGCCCCTGTTTATTTTTTTCACCAATTTCTGTTTAACAGAGAGATTTTTTCAACACATTTATAAACATAATAGTTTTAATAACTTATTTCTAATAACTGATTTATTTTATCTAAATAATATTTGACTAGATATTTTTTAAGACACTTCTATACAGCTTAAAATGACATTTAAAGGCTTAACTAGGTTGATTAAGTTAACTAGGCAGGTTAGGGTAATTAGGCAATTTATTGTATAATGATGGTTTGTTTTTTTTTCCTTTCCTTATCTAAATATTTCCTACATAATGTTTAACAAATAATGTTTAATGTTTTTCTTCTGGAGAAAGTCTTATTTGTTTTATTTAGGCTAGAATAAAATTAGTTTTTAATTTTTTAAAAACATTTTAAGGTCAATATTATATTTTCAATAGCCTACAGAACAAACCATCATTATACAATGAATTGCCTAATTACCCTAACCTGCCTATTTATTTATTTATTTATTTTTTTTTTTGTACTAAAAAGCACAACTATTTTAGAGTTGACTCATCTTTTACCCCAAGTAGTGTAGTTTACTTGATTTAAAAAGCTGTGCAGCAAGGTGCCTTACAATTTATGTTGAGTCAAAGTCTTTTATCAAAACAAATGGGCTAATGTCCACTAGGACTTTTAATTTAGAATAAGCTTCCTGTGAACTGTCATGCCTTTATAAACTCACTGTGTTTTGATTTGGTTTGTTTAAAATCTGATCTTCACTGCTTAATTGAGAAAAAATATATAAAGTTGGTCTCACACTAGACAAGAAACACTGCAATAAATTATATTGTTTCACATAATGTAATAAAACCTAAAATGTGTTTAATTAAAATGTATTTCAACCAATTAAAATTTTCAATGGAGTTTCTGTGCTTGCCTGCTGCTCCTGATGGTGTTTAAGCAAATAAATGAATGCTTAAGTCTATTGAACTGACTATCTTTAGTTGAAATTACATTATCAATGCTGTAAAATTAACATTCCATTCATTGAAAGTACAGCTGTGGGTGACTATAGCTTATGGAACAGGTTTAGGCTACATTCTGGCATTATAATATTTGAAATTTGGAATAAACGCTATCATACCTTTATAAAATAAAACCAAAAAATATATATTTGCCTAAATTCACACCTACTTAATCCACTATAACCAAAGAAAATTACAGATTGTTTTTTCCCTCCATAGCGGTGGAACAATATGTATGGTGTTATATACAACCCTTAAAAAAATTACTTCGGAATGACACAAGTGCATGCTTCATAGCCCTTTTTTAAACAAACAATAGTGCTCATACTGTAATTAATAAATCTGAACAGCTGTGCATAACCAAGTACGCAGTGAAATGAATCACTCCGTAAGGACCACGTCAATGCATCTGATACTCTGCACAATAACAACTGGACACCTTGTACACCAAGGGCATACACAAACACACACACACAGACACACACACATACACCCAAACATGTGTGTGCACACATACACAAATGTGAACAAAATCAACTGTGAAACAGGCACCTTTCATTTCAAGCATTTAATTGGAAACACAGAACTCGCACACACATTTATTAAATTTCATACACACACACAAACCCACACACACACACACACACACACACACACACACACACACACACACACAATACACACCCTGGGGAGGTGCAATACAGCAAAACAGGGTTTTTTCAAGCTGCGTAACTGACCCCTCCATCTGGTGCAAAACAGGCTGTTCGCGTCAGGCACCATTTCCCCTTCCTATTGTACACGAGCCCAGGGCTACTGTAGTCTGTGTTATTGGACCATAAGCTTCTAGAGTTGGATAATCTATAAAATAGCTCCCCACTGGCCCCGAGTAACCCTCACACCAGAACTCCACACACACATTTAACTTATTCTTTACAGAGAGACAATGTGAAATGTACATTTGTTCACATTTTTTATATATGTAGGTTCCTAGGCGTTGTTTTTGTTTTTTCTGTTTTCTTTTTATGCTAATGTTGTATAATGTGCAAGGAGATTCAGTTTCATCTCAATGTACGCATATATTGTAAATCACAGAAGTGCTGAAAGTCTGAATGTTTCAACCACATATCAGAGGTGTGCCAAATATAATGCAACTAAAATGAATGAATGAATGAATGAATGAATGAATGAATTAATCTGATTGAGCATTTACCAGTGGTGTAGGAAAAATAAAAAAGTAAACAAATGAATATTTGAGTGATTGATTGAGTGAGTGATTGAACAAACAAGTGAATGAATCAGTGTGTGAGTGATTGAGTGAGTGAGTGAATGAATGAATGGATGAATGAATGGATGAATGAATGGATGACTAAATAATTACATACATGAAAATACATAAACTAAAATGAATGAATGAATGAATGAATCTGGTTGAGTATATACTATTGGTTTGGGAAATTAAAAAAATAAATAAATCATTGAGTAAGTGAGTGAGTGAATGAATGAATTAATGAATGAATGAGTGAAAAAGTGAGTGAATAAATGAATGAATATATGAACAAATGAATGGGTAAATAAATAAATCAGTTAGTTAGTGACTGACTGACTGACTGACTGAATAAATCAATGAATAAAAATACAGTGAGTGTGCGAGCAAGTGAATGAGTGAATTAATTAATAAAAGTAGTGAGTGTGTGTGTGAGTGAATAAACAAATAAATAAATGGGTGAATGACTAAAATGAATTAATAAAGTAGTGAATGAACCAATGACCAACATACTAAATAAATAAACACATATAAAAAACTAAAATGAATAATTGAAGGAATAAATCTGATAAATGAATGAATGAATCTGGTTGAGTATATACTAGTGATTTGGGAAATGTAAAAAGTTAATAAATAAATCATTAAGTGAGTGAGTTATTGAGTGAGTGAATGAGTGAATTAATAAAAGCAGTGAGTGTGCGAGTGAATAAATTCAACTGCTTGTTCCTCGTGCATATCAATTATCAAATATGATAAATAGATAAATAAATAAATAAATAAATAAATAAATAAATAAATAAATAAATAAATAAATAAATAAATAAATAAATAGATAAAAAACTGGTTGCAAATGTAAGCGTTTATTTGATAAAACTTCCAGAAAGTTCTGGCCCTCAATAGGATTTTGGAAGTTATTAAAACATGTTTTATGTCATGCAACATGTTCTCTTTAAAGATGTAAAAGTTACATCTTTCAGATGTTGTTGATCTTATGTTTAGAAAATGTACACGTATGTGCCAGTACTGACAATTTTAGTCAGCATTAGCAAAACCGGCCTAGCTGGAATTTGGTATCACACTAACAAGCAAAGAAGTGGCTTCGCTCATCCCTAATGTGTGTGTTTATCAAAGACAGAAAGCACCTGCATGGATTAGAGCATTTTCTAAAATCAGCTAATTACGACAGGCTTCTCTGTTCTCTCCTGTAATTAAATCAAATGATCAGGCGAGACAACAGCTCTCCCCGAAATAAAGACCAGAAACAACAGCATCAGCAACAGATAAACACCTGTTTCCAGCTCACATGCACATGCACACAAAAAAAAGTCCATAAAACCAAAAAAATGCATATTCACAATCACAAAGTTTCAAGTGACTGCAGAAATACTGAACAAAAAGGAGTGTCAGAATTCTTCCAAAATGCATTACTGTAAGATTTAGGAGATCTCAGACACTTTACAGAGGCAAAATACATCCATAAAATACAATTAGGGCCCTATCATACACCCGGCACAATAAGGTGCAAGACGTGTTTGTCATAATGTGTTGCTATTTTCAGACCAACGCAACCCTAATTTTCTCATTTTGCGCCATGTTGTTTACATAGCAAATCCATTTGCACCGCTTTGTGGAATCATGGGTGTTCCGGTCTAAAATAGAGGTGTGTTAAGGCGCATTGGTGCTATTTTGAAAAACTGAAAACTCAAGAAATGTTTTGTAAAAAAAAAAAATTTAATACAAACAACACCAAAAACAAAACAGGTTAAGTAACGTTTATAATAAAAAAATAAAAAAAAAACTTTGAATGAATGAAATGAATGAAACCATGCCATTATATTTTAACAAGACCATAACATTATCAAATTGACATTGAGGTCAATTACACACAACTACATTACAACAATGATCAAAACAATTTAAAATATAATTCAACACAAAAAAATTAGTCACTATCCATAAATCATGTGCACTTATGCATGAAAGATTAAAAATAATCATAAACAATTTAGTTCTGCTTGTTTTGTTTAAACTATTATTCACTATTGTGTGCAATACCGTGTGGTAAATATTAGGAGCTTCCCGCCATTCTCTCACACACAAAGTAACAACATAAACTTTTCCGATTTAGAGCATATTTTATAGAAACAATTACAAAGGGAAAGAAAAAAAAGAATAAATTTGAAACACACATCAAAAACACAAAGAATCAATCAAAGAAACATTTAAAAGTCCTGTGAAGTGCCTTGAAATGTGCATTTTGCTTCGTTGTGTGACATAATTTCAACTGAAACTGAAAGACAGGGTGGGGCTTAACACAACACCTCCCCATTAAAAAAAATAAATAAAAAAAATAAAAAACAGCCAATAGCATTTCATTTTCAACAGCTGGTTGAGCTCAAGAGCATCGAATAAAAAGCAAATGAGAAGTATTGAAGGGGACGGGGCATGTCAGATACTAGTAAACATTTAATTGGTCAGGTAAGATGATGTGATATCAAAAAAAGGTTAATCTATTTAGGTGGAAGTGACAAACTGCAACCTTTGAATGCTTATATCTTCTAAATGTGAATTTTGCCACTGTTCTGGAGCACACTAGCTTATAAATATCCTTAATACTAACACACTGATTCTAACATTTAAATAAAACTTTATTTTGATTTCACGGAGACTTTAAATCCTTTATATTACATAGATGGAAACCATGTGTGGCCTAAATCCTCACGACAGCACAGAACAAAATGTCGTCAGCAATAGCTAGATGTATTGGAGTAGGTGGATCTTTTATCCATATGTTTTATTGAAGCTGCCAGCGTTTCTCTCTTTTTCCCTTTCTCTTTTCTCTCACCTCCGCTATTGTCCTTCCCTCTTTAATTTGCACCTGTCTGGGTGTACTGTCAGACCGGCCCTACGGGAACCCACGATTCTGTTCGGTAAAATATCCTACATTAGGTTCCTCTGGGGACAAAGAGAACAATCTGGGGAAGGAGATGAAAAAAATGGAGAGCGAGATGGCGAGACAGAGAGGGAAAATTCACTCAAATTGAGCTCAGATACTCTCCACAGTCGTCGTTCGCCCACACTGTAACTCTCTTGGGCACCCGACTACACTCCACCTAACCACAGTTCTCTTGGAGACAGAGTGGACACTTCACATCCAACAAGAGGGAGAAGACACAGAACAAGCCCAGGGTGGAGAAAATCAAATAAATAAATGTGCAGATGTTTGATGGAAATCTAGAGAATGACTGAAACAAGTAGCCGTTTGATGTCGAGATCCTGAGTGTTTGAAAGTGTGTGGTGATTGGGGATTGTTAATGATTAGCTGCTAACTGCGCTTCACAACGTGACAACAGATATGGCACTATAAATTGCTGTGTGCATTCAGAGAAATCTTCGCTTGCAGAAGGTTCGGACTTGACGTCATGACACTGAATGTGAGAACATGCGTCATTGTCGCAGATGGCAAGTGATTAGCTACTTCTGACACAGAGATCCCTAGATCAGTCTCTCAATGATTTAACTAAAATAACATAATTTAGTTTTTGTGACTAAAATGACAGATTTTGTGGTGGGTTTTTTAAATTTTTGTGGCATTTCTCATTTAATATAATCATGTTTGTTGGTTGATCAAACTACTTATTTTAAATGACCTGACAAAAAAAAAAAAACACAATTCTTGAGTATTTTGGGGGACAACTTAATATATATTTTTTATAATGTTCAATTCACTTAAATTTGCAAAAAAAAAAACAACAACAATAAAAAAGTAGTTTACTCAATTCCTTTTTGTTGACTAAACAGAAATTGATTGTGGAATCCAGCATTTTTTTACAGTGCTGTTTATTTGGTTTGCTGTGAAAATATACACATAGTATTTCATTATTATTATTATTATTATTATTATTATTATTATTATTATTATTATTATTATTATTATTATTATTATTATTATTATTTCTTCAGCCGTAACACGGAACATGCAGACCAAACCATAAGGCCTAGAGACTTAAAACTTGGTCAGATGGTCCGTACGGTTAACCGCTACTCAGATCCCTTGACTCATCCAAATGGACTCATAGGTGGCGCTATGGCACCAAAAACATTGAAAAACATTGATTTTCAGATATTTTTGGCTGCGATTCATAGACCGTTTGTCGCAGACTCATATTACTAGTAAGCGCAGAAGGCTGTTATTATCCATCCACATGGTTAATCAGCTATGGATCATATGGCTGTGGTTGGAAGTTAATGAGAATTCCTTACATTATTTATAAAATTTCTAATTAATTTTATTTTACTAATGTCTACCCCTACCCCAACCCAACCTTCACAGTAATGAAACAACAGATATGGATCCTCTATATTAGTATAGCTAATTAACCATTTAGATGGATTATAACAGCCTTCTAAGCTTACTAGTAGGCTGATAACCACTGAAAATGCCCATTCAATTGAGTGATAACATTCAAAGCGGGTGAGTCTACATACGTACAGTGCATGAGTATATAGATTGAAAAAGCCATGCACTGCATACATCGTGTGCAATGAAAACTAATGCGCAATAGCAATAAATAATATAATAGCACTGCTAAACACAATAAAACTAAAGTAACAAGCCTGGTTTAAAAATATAAGGAGGAGAAAATACAGACATTTGTGTAAAAATGTAATGGGTAAAAATCAAAAGCTTTCAGAAAAATAAATATTGAAGTAAAAGAAAAGTCTACATTAGTTCAGTAACAAAGTATTTGTATCACTTCTGAAGTCCTGTCAGGGTTGTCAAAAGTATTCACTTCGGTACCAATCGGAACTAAAATTTTAAAAGTGTCCATTTCCCGATAACATTTGAGCACTGTTAAGCACCAATTGGTACCAAAGTCGATTCTTTTGACAACCCTATCTGTAACTGTTATTTAGTGTTAAGTTGTGATGTAGCTGGCTTAGGAACCAACTATAGGAACTCTCAACCACATGTGCATTTACACTAAGAAAGTGTGCCAAACTATTTTTTTCTCAACAAAAATGCACAATTTTTTAACAGTTTTTTTTAAATTGCTGTTTACAGTTAGCATCACTTTTCTGCGTATAAAATACATCTTAATACTAAGATGTATATGTAATCTGGGCCCAGTATACTGAATGTGAGATACTATGTTACTGACAATGATCTGAAGTACAGTTTAGCATCAGCATATATAATGTAAGAAAGTACAGTACGTGAGAATGCTACTAAAAGTTTGCAGCAAGGCAATAACAAAGACCTAGCAGGAAACCCATTAATCAGTCAAGCCAGAGAGGGGAAAAAAAACACTTGAAGAATGTACAACCCTCAGAGTCAGATTTAATGTCAAGATACTGAAAGTGAGAACACACACATTAAAATTGCAGATGACTAATAACTCGCTGCATAACACTGAACTCTAAATTGACTCCAAAGCCCTCAATCAATCAAAAGTCTTTACTTGAGCAAGGGTAATGTTCAAACTATAAGAAGTTGAATTTGAATAATGCAAACTTTAGAAGTGACCTGCTATGCATAATTCATTTTTGAATGATGTCTGGACACTGATGTGTGTCAACAATGTGTAAACAACTAGCTATAACAGTCAATATCATCTCGCTCTGACTTTTATATTCTGCATAAATCAAAAGCAGTGACTGGAAATATGCCGTTCCAAATTCCCCCCCTACTGTGATGTCACAATCACCACCCATTAGCAAACATCAGTAAGAATCATTGAGTTACAGGCATAGTTCACCCCACAAAAAATTACCTCATTGTTTACCGTCTCTTGTGTGGTTTTTAACATTTCCTAATTTTTTTTTTTCCATTGAATTCTAATGACGACATTCTGAATGATGATATTCTGAACTCTTGGAGTCAATGGGTGCCAGCTACTAGCATTGCTTAAATTATCTTCTTTGTGTTCAACAGAAGAAACTTAACAGGTTTTCAACAAGTGAAGGGTGAGTAAAGTATGACAGTTTGTTTGTTTTCTTGAGCAAACTATCACTTTAAAGTATAATAAATATATTTCAAATTAATAAGACCATAATGTGCTATTAAGTGAAGAGCAGTGCATTTATATTGTAATTTGATTTATATTAAAGGCAGCATTTTATATTGCTCTGCTATCATTTTAATACTCATATTCTAAATCTAAAATAAACATGATTCGGTGTTTACAGATATAAACAACTGTGTTCATGTGAACTTTTTGATATAACCTTGTGTGTATTTGAAAGTTTACCAGTAATAAGACAGTAAAGAAAAGTTAAAAGACTTAAGATTGGCATGCAACATGGTTTTTAAATGCATGCTGTTAACAAAATCCTGTAGAATCTGTAAAAGTAATTTACTGTAGATCAATTACAGTAATATGACTGTAGTTACATTTACAGCACCATTTATCTTGTTCTATTTGTATTTACAGCATTGTATAACTTTACTGTAAAATATACAATCATTTTCACAATGCAACTTTTTTGCAGTAAAACTAAATAAAAAATACAGTTAAATAATGTGCTTTTGATTACAAAAAAATGTTAATAGTGTGTATAAATTATTATAATAACGGTATGTTATGTTGAAGAGTCACATGATCACATTTACAGATATTATTATTATTAATATTATTTATTATTAATATTATTATTTATTATTATTATTATTATTATTATTATTATTATTATTATTATTATTATTATTATTATTATTATTATTATTATTATTATTATTATTATTATTATTACACAGGCTTTTTTTTCTTTTGAAAAAGTTGGGGCAGTAGCTCTTTTACTCTTAAAGAGACACACAAAAAAAAGTGTGATTTGCTTATGCACAAAAAAGGGGTTTTAAACATGGTACATCAAACTAGGGATGCAATAATTAACCAGTTTCACTATTAACCACGCTTTAATTCTTCACGATTAATTAGTTGTAAAGGCTTCTCAACCCTGTGTTTCTGCACAGAACAAAACTACTGAAACTAAAAGTTATGCCAAGTGTGCGCTAGTTTAAAGTTCCGAACTTGTACACATTCCGTAAGCACACTGGATTAAAGGCTGATTTTAATGATGGCTAACGATATTAACTAAGGCCAGTTCACATATCTCATATCTCTTTTGTGCGCGCAAGTTCGTTATTTCTAACGGAGGCACGTGGCTGTGCTCACACTTTCCAAGCGCATCTAGTTGAAAATGCTACGAACACACCACGAGTCACGTAACAAGAACTAACCGGTCAGCTTAAGAATTTGTATGGAATATACACATTTCTACTCCAAAGAGAAAAGAAAAATACAAAAAGAAAATTCCTAACAAGTTTGTTATATAGTTGATCAAACGTGCCTTTCAGACAGAGGTTCAGCAGCCTATCACTACATTTGTTCTCTTTAAAAGGAAAATACTAATATGTAGCTTAGATTTCCATTAGACACAAATTTATTTATTCTTATTTTTATTTATTTATTGTTCTGTCCTTTATTTTCAGTGTAAAATTATCACTCATGTTAAAAGTCCAAAGAGAATTCATTTAAAGTTTTGAATTAATGAATGCATAATAATCATCATAATCGTGAAAACGTGATTATTCCTATAATTGTAAACCGAAATGTATAATTGTTGCATCAAATAAACAAACAAACAAACAAACTGCGAGGTGTTTTGAGTGTTATTGTTCCAATTTTAACATAAACAATTGGAACTTGGAAAACAATAATAAAATGAAATGAATAAAAAATAAATAAATATGGCTGAAGAAAAAAAAAATTATAATAATAACAATTTAAGACCTAACAAAAAATGTATTTGTTTGTTTGTAAAGTTCTTAGTAAAACTGTTGTTAAACTGGTTTAATTTGGGGGGAAATAAATAACAGATATTACATCAGGCCCTATACATACACACCCAACATGGCTGCAGGTGACCAACATTAGCTTTTACACTTTGTATCATGCTAACAGAAAATCACAATGACTACAATGCTATAATAACAAACAAAATATTTCATCAAAACTGCGAAAGTCACAAACAAAATACATGATTATATAAAGAAGCATACGTTCATATAACAAGTCAAATGTGGTGAAGCTGAATGTAAAAACACAAATATGACAGCATAATGTTCTCAATTCAGTTAGCTAACTAGCATTGACACTGCTAATTCCAACAACCAATGACTCAGTCACAAAAATATTGCTTTTACAAAGAAAATGCTGAAACCACCAATTCAAATGTGCTGTTGAGAAGCTGAATCATATGTGCAAGGTAGCTAATTACCTGGTAAGTTCAATGCGCAACAGTGAACATTAAATAGCCTAGCATGAAATACATCAATCACTACCCATTTCCACCATGTAAACCAGGAAGAAAATATAGGGGGTGTTGGATAAACAAGCAGAAAGCTGAGAGAACAGCCCCATGTTGAGCGAAGAAAAAAAAAAGTCTCCTGTCCATGGTGAAACAGGTGTGGGTAGGAGGGAAAAAATGGAAACGTCTTGATTTTCACACTGCTAATTTCATTCAGATCAGCCAATCTCGCCGCCCAAGCTTTTCGCCACTTCCCTCCGAACGTGCTAATTATGAACTCTCGCTGACGTGAGCAAGGTTTAAAGGCTAATTAGCATAAAATCCTACATGTTGTATTTTTACCTTCCCAATCAACACCCTCACACAGACATGCTTTTTTATAGAAGTGTGAGGGAGAAGGAAACAGAAAGAATGCTTTGACGCAATTAAAATGCGATTGAACATGCTAAATAGAGTGGGGGCGATGAGAATTGTGGATATTGTGCTGAAATGCACTACGATTGTGGCCGTTATCTTGTTCGCTGTGAATTCAGCACAAACCAGTCATGCATCAAAACTGGAAATATCATAATAATAAAAAAACTCAAAAATCAGATGAAAGCTCAAACACAAACTCCATTTTGATTTGATTTCAATTCAAAAGCTCATGATTGAATTTGATTCTTGATTTCTTTCTTGATACAGTTTTTATTACAAATTTTAATACTAAAAATTATTTTTAAGCTGCAGTTAAAGTGGAAGATAGTAGTGTTTACATTCATTTTACAAACTTAATTATACTGCTTTCCTGTCTTGTCTGTTTTATACATGTATTTGTTTGCTTGCATATTGATTGAATGATTGAGGGACCGATCACACCGACTGTACTTTTGCAGTGAGAGGTGCCTTTTTTGGATGGTTTACTAAGTGCCGTGAGCGTTTTGTGCCGGAAAAAGCGCTTTACGACAGTCACGTTATTTCATTCTCCAATCAAATGAAAGCAGATGCAAGGTTACCGTTGGAGTGCCTGCAGTGTTTGTGCTTTCAAGAAGACGACTACGAAGACTTTTGAAGATAGAGGAGAGACTAGTGGTCACTGTTTTTAGTTATGCGGAGCTGTATGACTTCAAAATCTTGAATTTCACAATATTATTAAATATTAAGATTTTACCAATATCAACAGCAACACTCGTGCACAATACACAGCTTATTGAGTCATTGCCTAGCGACATAAAAAGCACATACGTTTCTGGAATGTAAATGCGTGTTCGGTGTGATCGGCCCCTAATGCTAATTTTTTTCTCTGTATCCTTTAACTGTTTCTGCTTACATATTAGTATTTATTGGTCTTTTTATCTGACAGTTGTGTATGTGTTTTAATAAGATGAGTGTGATAGTGTTCTGTTGCTTTTATAGTATAATTTACTTACAATGAGTTGAAACAACACAATTATTATTGTGGGGCAACTGTAACACTTCTGTGAATTAACGTCAAAGAATTAGGTGGAACCCTGACAAGGTGGAACCCTGACATTTTTTTTTAAGTGCAGTAAACTTTATATGTACAGTATTTTGAAACTTTTATTTATTATTTGTTAATATTTGTAATATTTTTAGGTAAATTATTTTACAATTAAGGTTATTGCACACTGAATCCAATTTTTTTTTATTAAATTTTTGCTTTAATAATAAATTTGACCTTTCGCTTTGTCATCGTATTGATGTAATAAATGATTTTTTCTGCTTTTCGCATCCGAAAAAGTGTTTTGACAGTCCAGAATCACAGTACAAGTGAAATACAGAATGCTGTCATTTGAGCTACAGACAACTTTATGATGAACACATAATGCATAATATAAGACTGAATGTGGTGGACAGTTGAGAACCCCTATATGCTGGATTCAGTGACTGGTGCACCTCTCCCCTGCTGCTGCTTGGTGTGTCTCTACATTTGACGTACTGCCCGTAGACATTATAATAGAAAGCAAGGGCTGCTTTTGATCCGCTGCTTCGACAAGTCAATGCAGCCACCATATATTATAATGTCTATAGGTACTGCCAGTGACTGTACAGGATTTGTTTAGGTACGTGAATGTGTGAAGTATCACAAGCAATGTATCAAAATTCCACAGATTTCCTGAAATAAACTTTGCATTTTGGGATAATCTAGCACAGATCTTTGATAATGTGCTGAACTCTCCTTCCTCTCAGTATTGGATGAACACAATATGTCGCCTATTCCTCTTTCTTATTTTACTTTGGAGAAGGGAGGAGAACAAAGTATCACTGCTTGAACTGAAATGTTTTGTGTTTTTTCATAATTAATATGTGTCGAACTTAACTGTGCAAGGTTTGTTTACGTGATGAATTTTCGCATATGAATATGAAAAAATTGCATAAGAAAAATTTGCACTTTAGTGTGTAAAGACCTTCAGTCAGATGACTGCAGAAACAAAATAGCCCTTTGGCTAATTGTGGAACATTGTAAATTTCAACTATTATTAATTTATACTGTCCCTGTCGAACAAACCTGAAAATTTTTCATAAATAAAATCTAAATATAGATTTAATACAAATGCTATAGATTTTTATAAAAATAAAATCATAAACTTTTTCAGGTGCATACGTATATTAAAACAAAGCCCATATCTCCATTTGAGATGGATAGAATGAACAGTCATAATATGAAATATAGCAACAGTTTTATTCAAGATCAACATATACTGTCATTGTGACTTGTGGGGATATTTGGTCCATGTAACAAGGCACACACACACACACGCGCGCACACACACACACACGCGCGCGCGCACACACACACACACACGCGCGCGCACGCACACACGCACGCACGCGCGCACACGCACACGCACACACACACACACACACACACACAATGCAAATAACTTTATTGCGATACTCGAAAGGACATTTACGCTTGTAAATTTTGCCAGTAATACTGTAAAAATGGCCAGTAATACTGTAAAATTTACAGGTGAACTGCAAATTAACCACAACTGTGTTGTAGTTTTACAGCACAATTGTAATTGTAAATTTACAATACATTTGCCATTTTTACAGTATTACTGGTAATTTAATACTGTAAATTTAACAGCAATTCTTTACAGTGTAGTCAAGACAATTTTCTGAATAATTAACAAATTATTAACATATTTCTGCAATTGATAGTACAAAATAGTGATTCAGCCAACACAGTTTATAAAATTAGATGCGTCCCAAATAGCACACTATACACTATATACTTCTTCATTAACACACTCAACAGCATAGTATATGTATGTTGTGCACTTATTCTATTAGAGTTTTCAGTGTGAACGCACTACTTATACTACAAAATGGCGTAGAATAGTGCATAAGTGTGCTATTTGTTGTTTATGTAGGTAAGTTTGAATAAATCTGTTTTATCAACCTTTTTTTCATGGATTTTGTTTCACCAATTCCTTAAATGTATGTAAAAAAGGAAAATAGATTTAAATTGAAAACAACTCCATTTTGTGGCCCTCTACCACCACTTCTCAAGCCACACTTACACCCTTGTATATATACACATGCACGCACAGATATACACTTTTCTTTTTTTTCGATCCCTATACCCAAGCATCAGTTATGAGCCAAAAGTGTGATTTTAATGTGACTGCTGAAATATGTTGTTCTTTAGTATTATGATCTAAATTCCCAAAGGGTCAAATGGGTGGACTGGAGGAGGTTGCCATATTGGGTGCCACCTGGTAGTGCTGGGGGGGCTGTGGGTTATGCCATTGCCTGGCAGGGAGATCCACAGATGGGTTGAGCTTCAGGGTTAGTGAGGATAGCATAGAGAAACTGTACTGAAGGAGGTCTGTGTTCTTGAGACATGCTTTGGGGTGGGTTTAAAGGCTGCGGAGAAGACACCATATGCTTCTGCTGACCTTTATCAATGTTAATGCATTACATGTGTGGCTTTGGTTGTGTTTTTACTTACCTGCTTATGTTAGGTTGAATCAAACTGTTATGAAACTACTGCTATTTTAATTAAAAAATACTTAAAGCATGCAAAGGAAAATTTGAACTTGTAAATGGGAAAATATTGTAATTGTATCCATGAAATCTGTGGTGTGATTTGTTTTGTGTGCTTGTGCTTGACAAACAAAAATACAATTTTAATGTTACACTTACCTCCATTTCCTGTGACTTCCTAAGTATGCTGGTGATAATTCAGTGATCCAATATTTTTCAGCTCCACTGGAAATCTGAAAGGCAATATATTTGATTATTGTTATTATTTTCTATTTTAATGACAGTCAAAAGAAACTGTAACAGCTCTGTGGAGTGACATTTGAAAAGGTGATATAGATTAAGTATAAATGAGAAGAAAAAAAAAGTTTGTTAAACATTTTCTTAAAATCTTGCTAACATGAGTGCAACTGTACACAATAACAATGTCTGGTATCACTTTGATTTGGCTTAATAATTTAAAACCTTTAAAACCTTTTTTTTAAGATAACATTTTCATAACACCCCTGCAATAAATAATTAAAAATGCTACAATTTAGATTTGCTTCAGTCACTATAATTCTACATATAGATACTACTACTACTACTACCGATAACAACAACAATAATAATAATAATAATAATAATAATAATAATAATAATAATAATAATAATAATAATAATAATAATAATAATAACAATAACAACAACAAATACTACAACTACTACTACCAAAATAATAATAATAATAATAATAATAATAATAATAATAATAACAAATACTACAACTACTACTACCAAAATAATAATAATAATAATAATAATAATAATAATAATAATAATAATAATAATAATAATAATAATAATAATAATAATAATAATAATAATAAACAATGACTAACATCAATAACAATTATTCCTGAATTTTAGCAACAATAATTGTTTTTTTTTGTTTGTTTTTTTATATATAAAAGTTTTAAACAATTACACTCATCAACAAATAAGTAAGGCCAATCTAACATTTAGTAACTTTCAGTAAAAAAAAAACAAGCATAATAAACTTTTAGTTCAACTGAGATGTTGCAAAAATATTTGCACCCCACATCAAATTCATTTGCAGTATTCGTTTATTTGCTTTTTCCTATACATTTTAGCATATGCCCATTTTTTCCCACCAGAAGTGTTCCAGAATTATTATTGATAATGATGACAATAATAATAAGATGAATAATAATAATTATTATTATTTATTTATTTATTTTTTATTAAAAAAAAAATAAGTTAGAGAGTAAAGCAGACTGAGCGTGATGACAGAAGTGAGGATCCAAATGCAGCTTATTGTAAAACAGAATGGTCAAGCATGCAGGGTCAAATGAGTGGCAAACAACAATGTCCAAGTAAATTCATAAACTCTGTAACATATGCAAAGCTCAATCCAGGCAGCAAACAATCAATAATCCAAATACAGACCAGAAGTGAAAACCAAAACAAGGTTACTGGGAACAATAAAAATGCTTAGAATTGCCTTCGATCATGTCCACATATATATGGTACTTTTATAAATAAGAGTTTTCCCCGCTTTCGTTTATAAAAAAAAAAAACAAAAAAAAAAATTATATACATATATATATATATATATATATATATATATATATATATATATATATATATATATATATATATATATATATATATATATATATATATATATACATATATATATATATATATATATATATATATATATATATATATATATATATATATATATATATATACACACATATACATACATACATACATACATATATATATATATATATATATATATATATATATATATATATATATATATATATATATATATATATCTGTGAGCTTTTCGAAAAAGTCAAAATGAACTGTGAAGCATGTTAACCAACAGGTGGTGATATTGACACTTTTATGCTGGGTTCACACCAAATGGAGAATTATGTACTATATTTTCATGAGTAAACTGCATACAAGTTAATGCAAATGTGAGAACAGAGGCGGATTTCCGTCTTACGGTGCGAATGACGCAGAATACGTAATGCCTTTGTCGTGAACATTCAGAATTTGCTCTCCTCCATGTTTGGAGTAAACCCCCATGTTGGCCAATCAAAAAGAAGGATAAATGATTTCTGAAAGAGTTTTGAGAAAGTTTCAGTTACAATCACCCGATACTCAATTTTCATGTGAACAAACAATGAAACCTTGTGTAAAAAAAAAAAAAAAAAAACGGTTTTGAAAATACCCATGTTCGTGTAAACTGGGCCTTAAATAGTGTGTGAGTATTGTGTAGCAAGTGTGTGGCTGCGTCCAAAACCACATACTTCCATACTATACAGTACGCTAAAATCAGAGCCAAGTAGTATGTCCGAATTCATAGAATTCGAAAATCTGTATGCGAGAAGTACCCAGATGACTTACTACTTCCGGCGAAATTCTGAAGTGCATCCCATGCATGCGGCGATATCCCATGATGCCCCGCGAGCGAATTCATGAATGGGAGCAAATCGACGCAACTGATGCAGGTAGGTCACGTGACCATGACCAAATGGCAGATGTAGTACATCCGAATTCTATTCATACTTGTCACATTCATACTGTATAGAACGTACTTTTCTAACGGCCGACTAGTAAGTTTAAATTTAAATGCAGTACCTACTGTGTTGTAGGCGGTTTCGGACGCAGCTCGTGTCTGATCAGACTCCAGATTGATAACAGCTGCAGCAGGTTGATTGGCACAATGTATGATGGTGTGTGTAGTCCGAGTAAACAGCTGATGGAGTATTCAGGTGGCTGGAGTGCCCTCTAATGCAACCCTGACAGTTTTTTTTTTTTTTTTTTTTTTTGCTTCGCTTTTATTGTCCTGAAGATATCATTAGAGCAACACTTTAGTAAATTTACAGTATTAACTACAGGCTTATTGCCAGAATATTAGTAAGATATTAACTGTTTATTAGTACTTATGTTCAGGGTTTCTGCAGGTTTCAAGCCAAGTCAAATTTAAGACCTTTTAAGATGTTTTAAGACCATAATTAATAGAATTTCAAACTTATACAGGATTAAGCACTAAGATTTATTTTCTAAAGGAAAAGGAAAATATTTTTTACTGTCCTTATTAAAAAAAATCCAATTTAGTTATTTTTTAGACACATATTTTAAATAATGTGTCAAAACAAGTAAACTCGGTTGTATGGATTTCTTTAAAAAGACAGAAAGCTATAATAAGCTAAATATATGCACAACAGCCTGTCCAGGTCAGTATTCTTACCATAAATAGACGGAGAACTTTTATACAAATGTCATTTTAAGGAACATAATTAAACTATATTGGTAAACATAGTAAAAAAATACTTTTGTAACTAAAAAACTTTTGTAAAAAGTCCTAATGAGATAAATTGCTGGTCTGATTGAGTAGCTTTTCATGGACATGAGAAAAATTAAGACCTGTTTAAAATGATTTCAGCCCTACAACACAATATTTCAGTAAATGTAAGTTATTAAGGCCTAAAATTTTGTTTTTGAATTTAAGACATTTTAAGATTTATTAAAACCACGTAAACACCCTGATATTATCCGTAACCAATACCTAAACCCAATAATCAGTAGTTTATTGAGCTAATAGTATGTTAGTGGTAAGTTCATATCATGCATTGTACCTTAAAATTAAGTGTGACCATCAATAAAGGTGTCCTAAAACCTCAAAGATGGATTGTGATCTTCCCGTCTACACAAATACTACCCCCTTTCCATCCATCTTCTACCTCCTGCACACACAGATTACCCAGACCCCCATGACAGAGTCCATGACCCCTAAGAGACAGATAATACCTAATCCGGCTGTCCATCCACACACCGACTGCCCATGACATCTCATTTCAACCTACATCATAAAATAAACACCACTGAATGAATGGGGGGGGGGGGGGGGGTGACAATGCAATATGTGATTTAAACAACTCTATTTGCAAATAATTCATCATTTTACAATCGAGCATCTGCATAAAATATAATGGTCACACTTTATTTTAGGGTAATGTAGTAATAGAGTAACAAGGGCTAACTGAAATTCAGTTTTGATTTCAATTTTGGCCTCCAACAATTATGAAAAAGCATTAATCAGGATGATTAATTATTGCGTCATATCCCACCCTCTTTCCAGCACAATGCATTCGTTCCACTGCAAAAAAAAGCTCAGTTTTACATGAAAATTAAAGCATGTACTATAATGTGACCTTTTATGCATGGGATATGCTTCATGTATTTGTATTTGATTTCGATGATATGTATTTGATTCATTCATGTTTTTAAAAGCAGGACAGACAATGCATGCTATTGTGTATGCTGAGCCCAAGAGATGATCAGAACACATACACTCCTAAATGGTAAAAAAAAAAACATGCAAAAATGTTCAAAACTCAACATTTAGTGATAGCTCAACGTAAACCCTGCTTGTAATGAAGATATAACTGAACAAAAAGAGTTAAGACATGTGAAAGTAAAAACATAAACAACTTCCGGGCTCTTAAAGTGACAGTACACCATATTGCTGCTGCCGAGTGTTTTTATAATTATTAATAAAAAAACAACAACAAAAGACAAGAACAAAATCATTCACTCTCTTGACTAAAGAACTGTTGTAGCGTTAACAAGAAACATATGTATATATATATATATATATATATATATATATATATATATATATATATATATATATATATATATATATATATATATATATATATATATATATATATATATATAGTATTTATTTCCTTTCCATAATGAGAACTTTTTGTTAGTTGGCCAATTCTGCTTTAGTATTAAGAATTGTGAGATTGAATGATCTTTGAAATGTATAGGTGTACGATCAACATTATTTACAGTGGGAAACATATGCATACTATCTATATATACACACACACACACAAAACCTTTTGGACATATGGCCCACTGATAATATTTTTTTTTTTTCTTAAATAATCACGAATACAACTGTGACTAAAATAATCATGATTATGGTTTTTCCCATAATCAAGCAATCGAGAGAATAATAATCGAGAGTAACTATTCATTTAACTACTGAAAAATATTAATTATTTACAAATAAATAATATAGGCTTAGGTTAGAATGTGGGTTGGGTTTAGGGTTAGCTACATACAGTATAATTAGGCATAATCCATTGCAATTACTATAGTAAATGCTATGTTTCTAGTATGTGTAACTATGTCACCTTAGTTGTAACCATAAATGAATACAACAGAACCAAAAAAAAGAAGGAAAGAAAAATGAAACAGACAGTGATTCATGTTTTTTTTTTTTTTTTTTGGAGATTCTAACAGTATCAAGGTGCAAATGTAAAATAAAATGCAATGCAATCAAACTATGTAATCACATATAAGATAACATTGCACAGTCTTCAATGTATAATTAAATACAATTACTTTTTGTTAAAGCTACACATTTTACAATTTCTTGTAGGTGTTCTTTGGAGATGTATTGACCTGTATTTTCTGGTTAATTATAATACCATCTAGACCGATGGTCCCAAACTTAATTCCTGGAGGGCCGCAGCTCTGCACAGTTTAGCTTCAACCAGTAGGAGAAGCTGCGTCAATCTTTTATTTAATAAATGACTTTTGCCTCAGAAGACAATACTGACATGCAATGATTGCGTGGTGGCGTTTGAAGGTGTTAGACGTGGAGCAGATGCTCTTGTCAGTTCTGGAAGTAATTAATAATCTAAAAACACTAATACTGAAATGGTTAAAGTGTTTTAGAATGACCAAAACAACATTTCAGATGTTTTACAATGTGTTTGCTCTGCTGGTTTGTTCATTCACACACATTTTTATCATCACATCAGCTCTTATAACAAAAATCACATGACTTTTTTAATGTGCATACTGGAATTTGTTCGGTAAAAGTGTTTCCATTGTAGTCTATGCACATTTGTTCTTATCGAATAAAAAGTTTATCCTACTCAGTTACGTGCATATGTTTTTATGCACATTTTCAAAATGTTTGCGCATCATGCCGTTTCCATCAACGCATATCCAAAATGCGCATTAAAATAGGTGGATGGAAACATAACTATTGTCACTACATGTGAAGGTTCTTTCAGTGAAGCAAACAAAGCAAGCAAACATTTGGCCATACAAAATATAAATAAACAATAATGAAATTAAATGAAATTAAATTTTTTTTTGTATGTTAAACAGATGTTAAAAGGTCCCCAACCAAAAGCAAAAACTCACCACTCAACCAATCAAAACCTGGCCCTGAAATGAATGGAATCGCCACACTGTGGAAATGACAGAAGGGCCATTTACACACAAATACAAGGGACTATGACAAAAATCTCATATCACAATATAAGTCATCTCATATTCTGATAATAAAATATCATGATCTAGGACAATTTTTAAAAATTCAATCTTTTAATATAGCCTATATATTGAACACGCTGCTGTTCATGTTTTTGTCTGCAACCCTGTAATGCCATGTAATATTGCACTCACATATATTAAGAAACAGTATTGTCATAAACAATGTTTTTTGCATCATCCACAAAAGGGCAACACTTTACAATATGGTTGTGATAGTTAATTATAGTTAATTAGTTAACATGAATTAACATATCGGGTACACTGTGGTTCAGCGGTTAACACTGTCACCTCACAGCAAGAAGGTCGCTGGTTCGAGTCATGGCTGGGTCAGTTGGCATTTGTGTGTGAAGCTTGTATGTTCTCCCTGTGTTCGCATGGGTTTCCTCCAGGTGCACCAGTTTCCCCCACAGTCTAAAGACATACACTATAGGTGAATTGAAAAAAATTTGGCCACAGTGTATGAGTGTGAATGAGTATGTATCAATGTTTCCCAGTACTGGGTTGCAGCTAAAAGGGCATCCACGGTGTAAAACATATGCTGGATAAGTTGGCGGTTCATTCCACTGAGGCAACCCCTGATGAATAAACAGACTAAGCTGAATGAAAATGAATGAATGAACAATTCATTACTTTAACAGTGTTACTTAACATTAACAAAGATTATGCAAGTCATTGTTCATCGTGGGTTTATGTTAACCAATTTATCAACTAACACATTAATATATTTTCAATCAACATTAACAAAGATTATTAGTAATTATTAGTAACAAAGATTGGTAATGCTTAACATGTGTTGTTTACTGTTAATTCATGTCATGCATTTAAATATGTGTGTCACGAAAAAATTAAATAAATCAAGAAATAAACGAATACATAAAAACACACATCAAAACAAATAAAAGTATCACATGAACTTTTAAACCCTTTGAACAGAATTTAATATATGTGTGACCTCTCTCCTCACACTGGGTGTAAAACAAGCCTGGAAACCAGGTGAAAACATCTGCCAGCTCTCTGGAGGCGAGTCTGCCGCTGGTGTATCAAAGGTAGAAACAGAAAGCGAGATGCGCGCTATCATGTGTAGGTGGTTAACACTGATGTCTGAACAGTTTGGCGGTCACAAGGGGCTGGGATACAGCGATGACTGAAGCCCCTGCCAAGCCAATTAGCACGTCTGCATTTAAATAGAACGTGTTAGAACCACCCCCACTAATGATGTCATCGCTCTAGGATCTCCACGGAGATTGGAGCATGGCCCACCCTGAATAGAGCCAAATCTACGCTCATCTCTATGTCACACACACACTTACACACGCCATGTGCCATTACCCTAAGAGAACGTACCATCTGCGGACCGAGAAAAGCATTGTACTTTACGCACTTATCCGTGCTAATTCACAAAACAAACTGATATGCTTTCAAAAAGACCTTCCACTAACTGTATTCTCTATTGCATTCTTTTTCCCTCTCTCTCTTTTATATATTTCCTTCTCTCTGAAAAGTGTCTTTAAAAAGAGTGTTGGATGATTATGTAGTGGGCATATGGAGAGAGAAGAACCATTCCCTCCAGAGGCCGCAGATCTGTGAAAAGGGCCCCAAACACTGTTCTGGGACCAGGATGCGGAACAGATCTCACTTATAATGCCCCAGATGCTCTTCTCAGATCGGTTTGGCTGTGAGATAGTGCCAAGGAAGAACCCTCAAAGCATTCACACGCTTCCACATTAACAGAGAGAAAGTATATCTATGATAAAGAAGAATAATGAAGGCATAAAAGAAGCATGAACGGACATATTTAGTGAGGAACAAATTGCATCCCCTTTATGTTGGAATTTAAATAGTAGTGCATGAATTAGTTGTTCATTTCAATGTTTAAAAATACAGGATGTTGAAATTAATTTAAGGAATGAAATTGATTTAAAATGTGTAATTTATGTCAATAAAAAGCTCTAGTGAATTAAGCTATGGAAAGCAGAAAATGGAACAAAATCAATGCCAAAAGTATTGAAATAAAAAGAAAAAACAGAAAAAAAATAAATAAATAAATATATATATATATATATATATATATATATATATATATATATATATATATATATATATGCATTGAATTAACAAGGGCTTGCATTTTAATGACTTGAATTAGGTTTGTATTTTTAGGTCCTGAAATTTAATATAGCTGTTTAAGCTGTCAATATTTCAACTATTTTCCATTACATTCTTATTGAAATGGATTGCTGCTTTTGTGCCTTTATTACCGTTTTATTCTTTTTTTTTTTTTTTTTGCATATTTATTACTTTTTTTAAATTCTTAAATTGGTCCATCTCGACCTGCTGGTTAAATGTTAATCTGCACTCTATTGCTTTTCCTGCAGTTCCTGGATGTAATGTCAAATTTTTACAGCTTAATTTGAACCACTGGTTTAATAAAAGCAAATCTGTTAACTGAAATAAAGTGAACTGAAAATTGCCTTTTGAATATCATGCATAGTATTTTTAAATAAAACTGAATATTTTGGAATTGAATTCTGAAAGGTGGACATGAAGTATTGAATTTAAGTATATTTCAGGACCTAAAAACACAAACACTTGCAATTCAAGTCATTAAAATGCAAGTACTTGTTAAGTCAATACACTATTTTTTTTAAATACGATTTTAGGTTAATGACATTTGACAAGCTTTTTATTTCAATACTTTTGACATTAATTTTGTTCCATAGCAGGACAAATAAATTATAAACAGCTACTTCTACTGTATGAACATTTTAAAGTGATGGTAATAAAATGCTATATATATATGATGAATAATTACTACTATCAAA
Organism: Danio aesculapii; assembly: GCF_903798145.1. Taxonomy (NCBI): domain Eukaryota; kingdom Metazoa; phylum Chordata; class Actinopteri; order Cypriniformes; family Danionidae; genus Danio; species Danio aesculapii. Next base: position 34,383,680 of record NC_079438.1, on the reverse strand, counting down.
ATGGGTCTAATGTATTTAAAAACTATTTACTCTTTTTATTTGTTTGTCATCCTGATATATACTAACTGTATAACCAAGTTATGGTCAACTGAGATAAATAAAACACAATGTTTTCTGTTTAAAGCTGTTTTATATTCGAAAGATGTTCTGTATTTCAATGCAACTTCAGATGTTCATTCATGTTTTCTTCCTGCAAATAATGTGGTAAAATAAAATAAAAGAAAATGAAATAAAAGAAAGAAAAAAAGAAAAGAAAAGAAAAAGAAAAAAAATAAAAGAAAATAATAAATTAAAATAAAATATGCACATAAGGCTGTGTTAATATTGATAACGAAAAATACATAAACAAAAGAGGATTAGTTAGCATGCACTCTTCACTGCCTTATTACTTAAAATGGAGGCTACAGTGATCTAGTCGTGTCACATTAAAGATCTCTTAATTTGTGTTTATTGTTTGAATTTAGTAATATAATTGATATCTTTTCATGAGTGAGGCTTTGTTTCAAATGATTAATGGATAGGAGGCATGACACATACAATGACATGATTCAACCAGCCCTAAAATACACACACACACACACACACACACACACACACACACACACACACACCTCTGGCTGGTCTGAGAATTTCACAAATGATTTACTGAGAATGGTTGAAAAGGAGAAAAACCCAACAGTTTCTTAAATTCTGGATATCCAACAGTTATATGGATGAAAATGCCAGAAATCAAAGGTGAAAACCAAACTTGTTTTGCATTTAGAAAGGCAACAGTAACTCAAATCAAACAATTATTGCAATTGAAGTCTGCAGAAGAGCATCTCTGAACTCAGCGCATCAAACCTTGAAGCAGATGATCTACAACAGCACACCAATGCCACTTCTGTCTGATAACAACAGCAAGTTGAGGCTACAATTTTCACAAGGTCAAAATATTAACCAAGGAAGATTGAAAAATCTTTAATTTGGCATAAACACAGTCCTGTCTCACTGAAAATAAATGCCTCAGTGTACGTTTTTGTAAAATATGTGGCCCAGGGAACGTTTTGTTGCATGTTTCTGGTGACAAATCCACTAGAGGGTGCTGTCTTTATTTGTGAAAATCTAAAAATATGTTACTTATGGTGCATTATGTTGTATGTTTTAGATACACATACTTCTTGTACACATCTATGAGAAGATGGGGCTAGTCATAAAGATCACCTGACCTGAACTCTTTCCCTAAACCCAACTTGATTCTACATTGCTTTTATATCTTTTGTGGAACCGCGCTTCACCAAATATGAACCTGAGAATTCTTCATCAAATACAAAACCGGACAAATTAAGTAACTAAGCTGAACATTTGTCCATATGAAGATACAGTAGATTAGGCAAATGTATTTGATTACAAAAAAATAGACACCAATAAGCAGTTTTTCTGGTATTTATTTCTTGTTGTGCAAAGAAATACACAAATATTATCCTCTATTCCTCAATATTATGTCCCTGTAAATATCATTAGTGTGAAAAGAAACAAAAGTCTTTGGCATCATAGTGTCCATAGTGTTCAATTTACCAACAAACTGCAATCAAATGTATGTTTAAGCATCATTTTGTGCATATAAAGCTCCAAAAAAACTTAATGACTCGTCTATATATTCTCTCATCAGGATGCATATTTACTACAGAAAATACGACAAATTCCATGTTTAAAGTCAGCAGCGCAAAAAAAGAGTTGCCTGTAGTAAATGCGCACACTGATCTGATAAGGAAGACATTGGGGAACAAAAGTTATTTTTATAGTTTTTGGCACAGAAAAGTGTTCTCGGAGCTTGACATGATGATGTGGAATGTTTGCTCCTTTTTCAGTACTTATTGAGACCATTACAGTCAGAAAGCTCTTAGAATTTATCTTAAACATCTCAATTTCAATGACATGTCAATTGGAATGACATGAGGGTAAGTAATTAATAACAGAATTTTAATTTTAGTGTGAACTAACCCTTTAATGCCACAGTTTTCCTGAGGATGGTTTCTGACCATATCCATTCATTTATGATTCCTTTATTTACTTGTGATGCCTACTTCTAGCAAAATAATGCATCATGTCACAAAGCTCAGATAATCTTAAACTGGTTTCTTGAACATTACAGTGAGTTTGCCATGCTCAAATGACCTACAAAGTCACCATAACTCAATCCAATTGAGCACATTTAGGATAAAATCGGAGATTCATATCATGGATGTGCAGCTGACAAATCTGCAGCAACTACATGATACTATAATAGCAATATGACAGGAATGTCTGAGACTTATTTATTTATTTGTTTATTTTGGCATCTCATTGAATGTATGCCACAAAGTAAAGCAATTCAGACAGCAAAAGCAATACCATAATAAATCATGTGTGTTTTGTGGACAGATCATTTAGGATACTGATGTGTAAGCTTGTAAGACTTTTTAGCAAACTTGCTAAGATGTTTATAAACAAACAATGTATGGTTGCACACTGGGTTGCTATGATGCGGCACAAAACAAAATTTGATTGTTCAGTTTACCTGTCAGTAATATAGCATCATGAATTAGTTCAAAATCAATTTATACTGTACATTCGAATAATTTCCTTGATTTGGTACAATTGTGTCATGCCAAAGTTTGCATGAAGCACACACCAGACCACCTCTCTCAGGCAGACGTTGGTAAGTTTCGTGGGTGCTCCATATACACAGCCAATAACTTTATTTGACATACTTCCTCCAAGATTCAAGCAAAGTTGCACATGTTTTGCAGAGGGGCTGTCACGGTGCATATAGGTGCTCTGTGATCTCATTGGGCTTGCTCTGACTGTCAGCAACATATATAAAATGATTCTATATTACACTTTGCAGATCAACTCTGTCTAAAAGCCGTGGGGGTCACTAAGAGCACCTGTATGCATTGCATTGTTTTGTTACTATGAAAGATGGATTGTTTGTCTGAGAGAAAAAGAACAGTTCAATGCGGACAATGTGTTGCAGATGCAGCATCCACACTGCCGCCTATTGTCGGTACTAATAAAATGAGGACTAATATTTTTGGATAATTTGATATTATTATAAAACTGTATTGACACATTTTGATTTTACTAGAACTTCTATGTTAAGCTGCTTTGACACAATCTACATTGTAAAAGCACTATATAAATAAACATGAATTGAATTGATAGCCAGTTTTAGTACCGATATATCATGCAACACTACTTCAAAGTGGCCAAAGTTACCAGACTTTCAGGCATCAGTCTTAGGTTTGGCTACACATAACTAGTGCAGTTGCAGTGGCATTTGATCTGAACATGTACTGCACTTTTTGCTCCTTGTGATTTGTAATCTCTCATAAAATGTCAGAAAACCCTGGTAAGTCCACTCTCCAGGACACTCATCAGCATAGCTGTCAGCATTGGGATGTAAAAATATGGGATATGTTTGTAGACATGTTCAAAATTAACTTGTCTTACACACAGAGAGTAAAAAATCTGGATGTAGTATCAATGAAGTCACCCATAGTTTTCCAAGAGTGCAAAGGAAGCTAGGAGAGGGGTACGACCAGGGGTAACCAAAAAAGGGCAAAGAGGTGGAGCGTGAGCAGAGCTACAGATGCCTGCATTGTTATGATTTTTTTTTTCTAAAAGGAGGAAATGCTAATTACTTTCAAACACTTCAAATATAATATGTGTTAGTAAATGCAAGGCTATTTATGAAATCCAGCTGTGACGCTGTGTAACAATGTTACAGATGACTGTTCTATAACCTACAGCTAATCAATCTGTCAGATTCTGGGGTGCATTACAGTTATAAAGAAAATTATAAATTATAAATGATCTTAAATAAAACAAATACATTTATAGATATGGTATAAGAGTATGTAATGGAGACCAGCTATCAAAATGCTATACAGCTAAACTTCACTCCTCTGACCTCAAAAGGTGCTCTAACAACAGACGCTAGAGGTCATGGTCCTTATCCTCCTTTTTAGAGCAACCGACTCCCTTACTAAGAAACGCCAGTTCAATTTTGTTGTCTGAGCTCTTTTACATTGCTACACAAATGAGGGGGTCGTAACAGGATCAACATAGATATTAATCCAGGATCTACTTTGCAAAATCATGTGCATAGAACAACGCACTTTATTAGAAAGGATGGGAATTCAGCCTTTTTATATTAATTTAAAATGCTTTCAAGCCTAAATAAAATCGTAGCATAATTCTCATGAACACATTTGACATCAGCTCTGTGTTGATGTTACTGCCACCTTTTATAGAAATATTACAAATACAGGAAAAATATGAAAAAACACTTAAACGGGATGATAGCAGGATAAAATGGTTAAATGCAGGGGAGAATTCCAGATGAGTTTTAAATATACCAATAAAGGTATAGTGCTCAACTTTCATTGCTTGAGGTCAAACTGTATTACAAAGCAGGATTGATAAAAATGGTTTCTTAAATTGTCATTGCATAAGAAACAGTTAATCTGTAAACACTGTGTGACCTCAGATGACTCCGAATCTACAAGCTAAATCTTGAGTGAGCAATAGGTGTGTAAATAACACTGTCACACACTTGCAGTTACTCATGCGTTTATGTTTTTGTATTATTATTTTTCGTTTTTTTTTTTTTGTCAGGTTGAGGGAGGTGAACTGTTGAATCTCAGGGTTGCTTTAGTATGGTTGAAGCTTTCTCCACAGTTACCATGGTGAGGTGGACATGACTGGACGTTTTGACCCATCTCTGAGTTCATTGAGCACTAGGGGCCATAACAGACACTCCGAAATATCATCTGCTCCATAGAGCGTAACATTCCTAATCTGTGTGAATGCTTGAATGTTTAAGGTGATATATATTATTTTTTGTGCATGTATTTTGATTCATTAATTTGACCCCAGCGTATTTGCTGACTTGGAGCTTTGCCTTGTACATTTTTTTCAAATGGTTGCTAATGCGAATGTCTCAGCCAATCACATATAGCATTTACTGTAGGCATGTAGAAATGGTCAAGAAAGATGACGTACCAACGTACAAATCAAGCATCGGGATAACTAAAAAAGGTCATTTAGGTGATTTTGAATGTAGCATTGATTGCTGGTGCCAGGCAGGCAGGTCTAAATATTTAAACAACTGCAGATCTTCAAGGATTTTCAACCAAAGCCATATTTACATATTTCAAAAAATGATTAAATAATTCCACAGCAATCTGTAACTTTTTTAAAATTTAGTGGCTAATTAATATTAAATTGTTTACTCGCACTCATATGTTTTAGTATGATCTGCTCATCTCCCAATGAGGGGTAAGTTTAGAGTTGTGCCTCCTTTTAAAACAACCCATGCTCATTGTGAATATATACCCCTGTATAGATTTCTGGATAATGCAAAATTCGACCCAGGAGGTGCGTTTTTTTGCAGTTTTTGTTTTTGCGAATCCACCAGAGACCACTGTGTATGCTTTTTGAGATCTAAAATGTCTCTCGCGAGTGCCATTCGCGTCTGCTCTACTCGTTTAAATTCACTAGAGGCTGCTGTTGCCTGACTTCTGCCCTAAACCCAACCGATAGTGTTTTTAAAAGCATCGACTGACCCAGACTCGAACTCCATCATCGCGGTGGACTCCGCTCTGCCTCCCAAGTCCGCCAATGTACGTGGCGAGCCACTGGGCAAACTGGTAACAGCGGAAAAGCTGTCTACACGAAGGTAAGCATTCAGCTGGTAGCGCAAAAAGGAACAGAAGCCATCGGTGATGTTATACCGCACTGTATCGTTCATTTTAAAGATAAAAACCTCGGCTAAATAATTTGCTCTCTCCAGAAATGTAGACGAGGGTGTGTATTCACAATGAGTCTGTGCTGTTTTTAAATGTGTGCGTATTTACAATGAAAGCGCATAAATTTGTACAAATTAGCCAGTTGTTCGGACAATGCGTGAGAGCTATGTTTCCTCATAAGTTCAGGTTCGATAGTTCTAGATAGATATATTTTGCGTGCATGTGTGTACAGTTTTTTGGTAGTTTAAAAGGACAGAAATTTGTTCTGTATAATGACAGGGGTATGACGTATTACCTGTATTACAACAGGTGGTTTATGAGGATATGCCTTATACCCTTGCAAAACTAAATGCTAAAAAAAAACACTTAATGGTGTCTTTTCACATTCAAAATTTTAATTTCAGTTTTCATAAATTGTATTTCAACTTATTTTAACTTGAACATTCTAATCTAATAACCACATATTTATTCAAAATGTTAGATTTGCTTTTTTATTTCAATGTTTTCAATTAAAATTGACAACATAGGCTCATTCTGTAAATGTAGCCCTATAGTATATACATTTCTGGAGGTCGAAAACTTTGTAGCCAGAATTATGTATGGCTGTTTTTCGTCTTTAAAATGAATGCTACAGGTGGTATGATGCTGTTCCTTTTCCCACTAGCTGACCGCTTACCTCTGTATGAATGGCTTTCCTGCTGTTACCAGTTTGTCCAGTGGCTTGCGGCATACGTCGGCGGACTTGAGATGCAGAGAAAAGTTAACTGCAATGAGGTGGTTTGAGTTTACAGAACGGTTACAGAAAGCAGGTAAGACCAAAACAAAAGCCAAAAAAAAAATAAACAAGTAAATAACAGGACGAGAATGAGGTGATATCTGAAAATGTGGTAAAAATCAGGGGACTTTTTTTGTGGATTGCTTTTCAAAACACTGTTGGTTGGGTTTAGAGAAGTGGGTGGGAGCTGGTCAATATGTGCTTTTTAAAACACTATCGGTTGGGTTTAGGGAAGTGGGTGGGTAGGTTAATAAGTCGGTTGGTTGGTCGGTCAGTCAGTCAAGCAGTCATCAGCGGCCTCTGGTGGATTACGTGAGAGGAGCAGGCACGAATGGCACTTGCGAGAAAAAACTGAGATTTCAAAAAGCATACACAGCGGCCTCTGATAGATTCTTGAAAACAAAATCTGCAAAAACGTATTTGGCACTCTCCAGAAATGCATACAAGGCTACGTTTTCAGAATGAGCCTGGGTTGAAAATTTATATTTACATAAAATATTTACTTTTAGTTAATAAAAAGACATGGTAACAACAAAATTATATAATTATCTACATTTTCTATCAATTGTTCCAAGCATTTCTTTGGAGACAATCACACTAAGAATGTTAACAATGACATATGATCCTTTTCACCAGACATCATTGCACAGATGCCATTGACAGAGTAAAAGTTGCATTTACCCAGTACATCATGTTAAGGTTGTAAAGTACAGAGGCATATTATATCTCAGAGCTACAAATGGAAATGAGGTTATAAAATCCGTCGGGTTATGGGTGACAGAAGTGCACCACAACACAAACGATTACACAACCAAGAAGGGCGATAAAGAAGAGTAAACAAGCTCCATTATGCCTGTTCTGGCAAGGGGAGTCTGAGTGGAATCTGACTCATTGGTCTGCGTGGGTGACTTAGACCCAGCTGAAACCTCCTGATACCTTCACCAGAAGAGAAAAAGAGGATCTGATATGGAAACCGCATGCCCTCTTCTTTACTCCAGGGGGTTTTCACATAGACTTAAGAAATAATAACAGAAGACTGCAGGGCAAACACCACAGAAGATGTCTTTTAGGACATGTTTAGAGGGCTACTTCTGACAAACCAATTCCTTTTATTACCAAAGCTGTGGAAAAAAGTATGGCTGTGAGCGCAATTACTCCCCTGCAAAACTGGTCAGAATCAAACACAGCAGAGGTAGGATCCTTTTCGGAGGGAAAGAAATAAATAAAATAAAAATCATTCAATGAAAAAGCATCAGGTCCTTTTACTCGCCCACTGGTTTTACACAACTTCTAGGAGTAAAAC